>NC_090886.1:42250402-42257902 GCF_036669925.1 Montipora capricornis
CCGGTACTTCTTGCAGAACAGTATCCTCTGCCGAGCATAGAGGATGCGTTTGCGAATTTGGCTGCAAGGAAGCATTTTAGCAAACTTGACCTACGCCAAGATTATCATCAGGTGGAGGTAACAGAGGCATCCAAGAAACTCCTCACTATCAATAGACACAATGGACCCTTCCAATACATTTGATTAGTTTTTGGCATTTCCTCGTGTCCAGCGATTTGGCAACGGGCCATAGATCAGGTATTACAGGGAATACCTGGAATCCATGACATGATCGTTTAGGGAAAAACCGATGAAGAGCATTTGGAGAACCTAGAGAGCGTGTTCAAGCGACTACATGACGCGGGTATGAAGGTTAACAAGGAGAAGTGTGAGTTCTTCAGGGATAGAATTCAGTTCTGTGGGCATGAGATCGACAGAAAAGGTCTCCACAAGACACAAGAGAAGATTGAGGCAGTAGTTAGCGCGCCAAGACCTAAGAATGTGTCACAGCTTAGCTCATTTTTAGGGATCGTTAACTATTACAACCGCTTCTTGCCTAATGCATCCACAGTTCTCCACCCACTTCACCAGTTGTTAGAGCAAAACAGCGAATGGCAGTGGACTGAAAAGTGCGAGCAAGCCTTCACCGAGGCTAAGCGCATGATTACATCTGAGCAGGTGCTAACGCATTATAATCCAGCGTTACCAGTTAGGCTTGCATGTGATACTTCACCAACCCGCATCGGTGCGGTTCTTTCACAAGTCAGATGGCAGCGAAAGGCCGGTGTCTTTTGCATCCCGATCGTTGACCAAGACTGAACGCAAGTATGCAGAGATTTACAAGGAGGCGTTGTCCATTGTGTGGGGGCTGAAACGGTTCCATGTATACCTCTATGGGAGGCAGTTTACGCTCATTACAGACCACAAGCCCCTCACTGCCATTTGCCACCCAGAGAAGGGGGTTCCTGCCATGACCAATGCAAGTCTCCAGTGATATGCCTTGTTCTTGGCTTGTTTCGATTATAACATAGAGAATAAGAGCACAACTGAGCACTGCAATGCGGATGGACTGTCTCGTCTCCCCCTCCAACAGAAAGAGCTTGAAGAGATGGGAGTGGATTCGTCAGAGGTGTTCCAACCAACTCAGTTTGTGCCACTACCTGTGACTAGTGATGCAGTTGCTAGAGAAAGACGTCGTGACCCATTCCTGGCAAGGGTGCACGAGTCTATCGTGAAAGGATGATCTGCTCGCGTAGATGGAGATAAGCCTTACTGCGAGCGGCGCAACGAACTGACGATTCACCAAGGTTGCATTCTATGGAGAATGAGAGCCGTCATCCCCTATAAATTCCAAGACAGAGTGCTGGAGGAGCTGCACGACGGGGCATCTGGGTATGGTAAAGATGAAAGCAATAGCGAGGAGCTACGTCCAGTGGCCTAATATCAACGCCCAACTGGAAGGGCTAGCAAAAGCCTGTAGTGGGTAAGCCTACTAAAACGCCACTGCAACCGTGGGAGTGGGCCACTGCACCTTGGCAAAGCGTAAACATCGACTATGCCAACCCGTTTCAGAACTCCATGTTCTTAGTGGTTGTCGATGCACACAGCAAGTGACCGGAAGTGATTCTGGTTAGTTCCACCACTTCAGGTTCGACCATCGAAGTCCTACGCGATTTGTTCGCCATATTTGGAATTCCTGAACAGATCGCTAGCGACAATGGTGCACAATTTGTTTCTGAGGAGTTCGAGGTGTTCGTCAGGTTCAATGGCATCCGCCATATAAGATCAGCACCATACCATCCGGCTACAAATGGTCTAGCGGAGAGAGCAGTACAAACCTTTAAGCAGGCATTACGTTCCATATATCAAAGCTTGAAGCCAGTGAAGGAAAAGCTGGCAAAGGTTCTCATAGCTTATAGAAACACTCTTCAATCCACTACTGGTGAGCCCGGCACAGCTGCTCCTTGGAAGACCGTTGTGCACTCCCCTAGATTTGGTGAAACCCAACTTGAACCGTAAGATGGTTAACCAACAGCACCAGCAGAGCATAAGGCCCCGAATGAGAAGGGTAGACAGTCAGTTAGAGGTTGGTGACTCGGTGATGTCCCGAGATTATCGAGGGGATCTGAAGTGGCTGGTGGGAATGAGTGAAATAGCACTTAATTTTGAGTCAGTAACATTTCACTGCATATTTTATGAGCTTAGCGAGTAAACGTCATTTAACAAAGTTGGTTGATTTCAGCACTAACCGACGATTTTAAGGGTTGAGGCTTCTACGTAGTACTTCCCTAGCTTGCGAAACGAGGAAGACGACGGCTAGGAGGACTGCATTTAAAAATACAAGTTCGCGTTATTCATATCACTACGAAACTATTTCATGTCGTTCCGCGTTAAAAATGTATAGTAACTGTCGAGGAATTAAACTGGTATGAGTGAGAACTGAAAATTCATCGTCATGTGCTAACGTCCTCCACAGAACCTTGAATTTGGTCATTTCACGTCGTCGTTTAGGAGATGACGGCAAAGAAATGTACCAAAATGTAAAACGCACGTGCAGAGCCATTGTTTTTGCTCACTAGACCTACTGTTTTGTAGCGTTGTCGTTGCCGTCGGCGTCGTCGTTTCGTAAGACCCCTAATGCGGGGTAGCGAGCGCGCTTACGAAAGACATGACCATTATGTTGATGGCAGGTGTGTGTTTCAGTCAGTAGAATGAATCTGGACGGTAAAGCCAAATCGGGTTGGGATGAATTAATGGTTAGCTAGTTTTCTCTTCGGCTTAGATCGATATGCCGTTGTAAGAGAAACTTCCATGTCGAGAAGAACTTTCTGATATTGGTACGGGTCTTGTTGATGGCTGTCCCTACGTGACACCCAAACACTTTTGGAACCACTGTAAGGGTGGTCAAGCCCCCTTCCCATATTACAGTGTGGCCTAAACAATCTTCTAGTTACTGCACACGATTAGGGAAATTCACTGTATAATCCGTTTTCATCCCTTCACGTCCTAAGCTCTTTTGTATTCTCCAAAGGATCTTGATATTAGCAGGCAAGTCAGAACTTTAAAGCGACAAAACTTTTAAGTTTATAAGACGTGTTTCGACAGAAACTTGTGTCATCTTCAGTTGATGAATGTCCAAAGCATTAGAAGTTGAATTTATAAGTGCCAAGACCTTTACTGGGTTATTAACTAATTATTTCAGTTTCACCTCGTACTCTTACAAAGTGGGTCTCATCAGGATTCTTGTTGATAGGGCCTATAAGATTAACAACACATGGTTGGGGCTACACGACGACATTACTAAGCTTATGGAAATCCTAAGAGAGAATCTTTCCCCTACCCATTTAATTGAAAGGGTTGTAAACCGCTACATTACTGGGACTCTAAGTAATCATTGTCCCCAGGGTTCCCTTCCCACTTCACCTATATTTTACTTTAAGCTACCTTACATAGGCCATTTTTCTGTCGTCACTCAGAAAAAGATTCGTCACTTTATCAAGCGCTATTGCAATGATTTGGATATCAAACTGGTTTTTTCCTCCTTTAAGACAGGCAACTTGTTTGGCGTGAAAGACCCTATCCCTGGCAGGCTTCTTTCGCGTGTGGTTTATAAGTTTGCATGTGCGGGCTGTAATGCCTGTTATATCGGCGAAACAACCCGACATTTTTCCACACGCGTGCGTGAGTATGTAGTCAGTGATAGGGCCTCTCACATTTTCAAATACCTACAGAATTCTGAACATTGTCGCGCCCTGTGTTCAGTAGACTGTTTCCATATTTTAGATCACGCCTCTACGAGTTTTCAACTTAAGATAAAAGAGGCTATTCATATTCAAAGGGAATCAACAATGACATCATGTAAATATATTTTAAAAACTATCCTTTTCATTCTCACATTGTCACGTTTTATGTACATTCCGTTGTTATTAGTACTTTTTCCTACCTATAAATTCAACTTCTAACACTTTGTACTTTTATCAACTGAAGATGACAGAAGTTTCTGTCGAAACATGTCTTATAAACTTAAAAGTTTTGTCGTTTTCTTTAAAGTTATTTTAAGTCCTTCTAACTCTCTATTTTTTCGTTTCCGAAACAGTACAATACAATACATACTTAATTGACCGCTCCCCATAGGGGCTTTTCAGGGCCAATGAAACACAACGAAACAGAATAACAACAACAGCAACAACTGTTAAGAATCCGAACTGGCCGGAGGCAAACCAGTTGGCTGTTTACAAGTGTAGCTGGGAAGTTGAACCAGGGACAACCAGGATCAAATTCAATGAGTGGTCAGAACGGGTCTTGAACCCGGGATCTCCGGCTTCCAAGGAAAGCGCCCTAACCACAGTGCCTCTTCTCTCCGTTGCCAGAATAGTGCCCCTCTGTTCATTGGACCTATAATGCCCTGATAGTATGGTGTGGCAACTTTTTCCTTTGCTCGAATCGTCTAATCTTGCACCGTCTCGCACGATGTGCCACGGAGACGTCGATCCGTAAGTATTTCGTGTCGCATGGCATAGGTCTACTCCTTTGAATTGGTTGGATTCTGAACTTAAGGTATCCATATCACCTCATCTGGTAACTTTGCCTCGTTGGTCTGTTCTAATACGCATAATACAGGTTTTCTTTGTCTACGAATTTATTTCGTCATCAACTTTGTTGAATTGTTGTCTATTGGTACATTCCTCAAAATAACTGGTAATTGTGACTGAACTAGGTGAACCAAATTGTTGGCCGACTGTTTGTATTTTGTAACGCCGTGGAGCAGGGGCAAGGCAAAACTAGTACAGTCCTCTTAGGACCTTAGAAAATGGAACTCCTGTCACCCTCGGTTTACTATATAGTTCTGGGAGTTGTAGGACGTTTCTTAGCGAGTTTTGCGGCCTTTTTGTGACAAGCCTCCCCTAAAGCTTGAGTGTTGAGCCCGAAGACTGCTGTCGTCACAATGCCATTTATTCACGGACCAGTTTTGGATCAACGACCAGGATACTGACTACTTCAAATCGGTCTGCAAGACAATTTTCTCGCAATCTTGCCTTGCACCATCATAGTGTAGGGGCTTTCCTCTCAAGCGCAGAAACGTGTTCTAGGGGAACACAAATCATAGCAACCTCTACGTTAAGGATATCCACTCACTTGGTTTGACGTTAGGTCAATTAACAAGTAACTTTATTAATTCTGACTTATTGGTAAGTACAAATATGTTGTGATAAATGTGCGCTAAGAAACTAAGTATTAACAACATGAATACAGAAGGTAATCAGTTGTTTCCCTTTTCCTTCTAAGATGATAATTCGTCTCGTTTATTCCAATTGTTTCCATGCGATGGTTATCACCACGTTTAAAGCCTGTATATACTTTTTCTAATGCAATAAGTCATATTTCGTGGTAGTGTTTCATAGACAACTTTATTTCGCACAAATGGAGCGGGGCAATGAATTCAATAAAAAAGGGTTAAAAATCTCCTAACCGACAACTTATTTACTAAATTTTAGATTACTTGCTGTGCTTCAAATATTCCAAAGTAGTCCAAAGTGAAGAGTGTTGTTTAGCCAGAGTGCCTCGGAGCAAACTTTTCTCGTACTATATTTTTAATTCGTCGCTTGTCAAAGCTACCTATGCTCTGGGTTTATTGACCTTTCCTTGCTTCTTTAGTCGTTTTTGTTTGGACTAAAAAAAACTACTCCTGGTTTTCTCAAATACCAAGTCGTTTGTTACGCTTGCGGAATAGCCATTTTCCTTCAGTTGTCGTTCCAAGCTTTCCACTAAACTTCGAAGGAAAGCCGCCTCTTATTCATTGCCATCTTCAGTGCGGACGGAGATGATAAATTCATTTTGGTCGATATATTCAGTATTCATTCCGCTCAACCGCTGGAATCACTTCCACTGTCCTATCTCCGGCCTTTGTTTTCAAAAGTCTTTCAAGCAATCTTACATCTCGTTCAGTTTATTGAGCGGCATTTTTGGTTTCTTTTTCTAAAATAAATTCCTCAACTGATCAAACAGAAGCAAACCTTCCTTCAGCCATTTTTCAAAGCGCGCGGTTTTTGTACAACGGCTGTCGGATGACGTTCCATTCAGTCCATTCGATATGTTCATTCATCACTATTGAAATTTCGTCGTTCGCGTTGCCGGTTGGACGAACGATATTTCTTCACAGTGAAATTTTCTCATTTGAGTTCCTGATTGGCTACATTAAGAATCATTACGAATTTTATTCACTACGATTTTCGTGGATAAATCTCAGTATCTATCAGGGCCGTAGCCAGTATCAGGCAGACCGAGGCACTTGCCTCGGTCATTTTTTCGTGATTCGTTAAAATAAGGCGTAATTCCAGTGTTGTCCTCAAGATGTACTCGTCATAAACACCTAAAATACCTACGAAGAATATTTAACGATGGACATTGCCTCAGTCATAACTTTTTTCTGGCTACGGCCCTGCCTATGACATAAATCGAATTTCTTAACAGATCATGGAATCGCGTCATGTGCAAATGCGTCGAACAGTTTCCTTTACTGCTTGTTTCACTTCTCTTATCTTCCAGCAGTAAAGAATCGGGTTTAATGAGGAGTTGAAGTAAACTAAAGTCCCTGTCAGTCCCCAAACAAGGACAGTGAAACTTGTTAGATCCTTCTTAGCAGTGAACACAACCTGTGCGATACCATAAGGCAGATAACACACAACTAGAGCCAACTGCACTAACAACGCACCGTATACTGTCTTTCTGTATAGCACTATGTTCCATGGAACTCTTTCGCTTCGTCTTGTTTTATTAACTTCAGTTTTCTTGAAGCGCAGGGCAAAGAAAATTTTTAAGTAGGAGGAAAGTGACGTTAGTAAACAAACGGATATAATTATATTACTGACTATGCTAAGGGCGCCTTTAAGAAACGAAACAACTGTACCAACGATGGAAAACACCCAAAAGATTGTTACAACCATGTAAGCGCGGTTCAGAGTCACAAATTGTCTGTATCTGAGCCTCAACGAAAGAGCTAGAAGTCTATCCACACTTATCGCAGTGGTTGTCAGCAAGGACACGGAACACAAGATGTACGATGTCAAGAAACGTGCAATGCTGGTATATCGACAAACTTCAAAATCCTTTTGCAATTCTGAAATCCACGTGGCCGCAGAAAGAGGGTGTACAAATAATCCGACGCAAAGATCAGTTGTCGCCAAGGTACGGAACAAGAGTTTGGAGGGCGCGTGAAGCGAAGTCTCTTTTTGAAGAGCGAGGAGGATCAGCGAATTTCCAAAAATTGCAGTTACACAGAATGCAATGTTCAATGCTAAAAGACAGGTCAGCTCTTTGCTTATTGTTCCATCGGAAAATTTTCGTAAACAAGTCAAATCCGCCAAAGTTGCATCATTTTCACCACTAGATGTAGAAGAGTAGTTTACTTGCGCCATTGGTGGTCCATTTGCGAATGAAGACAAGTGTATATTGACGCAGGCTTAAATAAACAATCTCAATTTTCCTTCTTTAATAATTCATTTTGTAAATTTCATGACTTTC
>NC_090886.1:42265402-42270402 GCF_036669925.1 Montipora capricornis
TACTCCAGCAAAATATGTTTTTATTTCTGATTTTCTAAAGAAATTAGACGTAGGCCGCTGGCCATGTAAAGTTATTCATAGAGCAAGATGTCAGGGAAATTTATCTTGTAATGTGGTTCCCAGTAAACAACAGCTTAAAACTGTCATTTTGGATATTAAGGAAAGCAGCACAGGCTTTTTGATGTGAATTTCTAGCTACTGCATTAGTTGTGTTTTCCAGTGGTATGCAAAGCAAAAGATGAGTTACCACGTTTTTGTATACAATGATTCTGAAGCAAAAAATGTAACAAAAGTATTTTCAAATGTAGATTCTGTTATTGATCTCTTTTGTTCTATTATACAAAGTAAATTTAATTGTTTTGAAACAAACTATGAGGTTGCATTTCTTAGATGTTTATGTGAATTATCAAATATAGAAAGGAAACAAATAATGAGAAAGCATAAATCTACTTCAGAAATTGCAGCAAACTGGAAGAAAGAAGAGAGAAATTTACAGCCCAATGGACCCAGAGAAAAAATAAGAACTTCCTTCAAATTGTTTTGAAAAGTACAGGTCTATGGACCCATAAAAAAAACAGACTCTTTCAAATAAAGATGAAAAGTATAGGTCAATGAACTCACACGATAAAGAGCAACTTCTCTCAAATAGATTCTTGTAACACCTATATACCTTTTTTTTGTAGTGTACAATAAAGTTATTATTATTATTATTATTATTATTATTATTAAACTGTCAACAAAAGTACAAATAACCTGGCAGCGCATGAGTATAGGCTACTTAGAGCCTCTTGTCTAATATATTTTATTGTCCAAGATAGGGCAGTTTCCGGTTTTTGCGTTACAATTTATGTTGCGAGTCCAGCAAGCCCCGGGGTCAGTACGCAGCTATTACAAAGGTTCTCGGGATTGGTTCAGGAAACAATGGACACAAAGAACAATACAAAAGAAACAATGGACCCTAACTCTAAAAACAATATAGACCTGCGTCCTAAAGGGATCCACTGAAATAAGAGGTTGTAAAGAGCTGCGTCCTATCTCAAGCCCCGGCGTGCCCAATCGATGAAAATAGATCATCAGAAGACAATCGATATAATCAATATAATCGATTATAATTAATCGATTATTATCCATTGCCTCAATTAATCGATGAAAATCGATACTCACAATTCAAATCCTCGTAATTGCGATCGATTATATCGATTGTCATAAATCTTAATCGGCAAGTCTTGAAAGAGTATACTTTCAGTTTTCAGACTTTGCGCATTTACAGCGTGCGTGCCAGGTCGACTCTGGATGCGATATTGATAGATTGTGTTGTAAAAGGGTACCATAAGTGTGGGTTTACTGTAACAGCAGGTGAAACATTTTTCTTGGAGAAGAAAATTGGTAGCCGTGGCGAGACCTTCCGCGTGGTGAGTGCAAAGGACAGCTCGGAAAAATTCAATTCATTCCTCGATCACCAGAACATTCGCTTACCGGGTGTTTGTACCCGGCTCTTGTACTCGTGATTTTTGGCGTGTTAAGTTTCGTTTCTTTCAGCACTGATCGCGGTCCGGCATTTCCAGACCGTTTTTCGCTGAAAGTGAAATGAAACAAGAGAAATCGATAGTGATCTATTTTCATCGATTTCCGATATTAATCGATTAATTATCATCGATTATATTGGGCACGCCGGGAATATAAGCACCAGGGCAAAGTTTACACTCCTCGATCATTGGGAACATTTCATTTCAACTTCCGGACTTCTACCAGGAAACCATGCACAAGGGGGAGGAGCTGTTGACGAATTTAACACTATTCAATATGAGGTCAGTTCACTGAGATTGGGTTATTGGAACCAAGCCGAACTTAAACTGAAAACACTTATTATATAGCCATTGTAATAAAATGGCGTTCAAAGGTCAAAATTGAGGAACACGACTACTTTGCAGTCATTTTCCTAAAATATGCTAGTTAATTTCCGGGCTTAAATCATTTACACATGACTCAACCGCCTCAAAATGTCCTGTTTTAATAAGTTATTTATTTCCCTCCAGGTGCTGCTAAAAGCTAAAGCAACACAAAAGAAATCTACAGTGGAAATGCGTGCCTTTCGTGCTGCACGGTATTTTATCTCTTTCAAGTAAAAATATTCTTATGAGACAAAATAGGAGATCTCATGTGGAGATATGGTAATACGTTACAAACTGCTTTAAAATTTCCTTAGAAGGAAGCTCTGAGAATGTACATGCATTGTTAGTTTTACTAATTATGCATCAATTTTGTGAGGGAATTTATGCTCTTATTGGCAGTTAATTTTACAAATAATCGTCTTTCGTGACTCATGATACTCGGCCTCCAGGGGGGCGTAGCCTTGTTGGTTGCTCTTTGTTACAGCCAATTTCGACTTTACAAGCTAACTGGGCTGGTTTTAAACATACGAAAGCTGGGTCATACAGAAACTGAGCTGTATCTCATTTGAACTTAAATTATCAATATTGATGAATTTGCCTTCTGGGATTTCGGCAACAGTGACCTGTGACGATCTCTCAGTCACGTCGTGAATTTCGGCATGGAAGAGTTACAAATTTATATAATTATGAAATGCGGACGTTTTCGTCAGCTTAATTGATGCTTAGTCGTGTAGACTGAACAGACTACCCTTACCTTTATTGAGACTTCGCTGCTGAGGTTGGATCGGGATCTGCTCTGACGATGATCTTAAAATGATGGGATTCTCCCACTCGATCAGGCTTTTTTAGGATTTCAGGGATTCTCGGAATCCGTTGACCTTAAGCCACATGTCTCGATTTACAACAATAAGCTTCCGTCTACTATTTACTTTTTAGGTAATTGTGTGCGGCTCGCCTCCTTAATTAAACCCTTACCATATTTCATACCAAACTCTGAGATTTTCCCCACCCTATTTCAGATCTGACCAAAATAACCTGTTAACAACACGGTTGGCTTAATAATTTGAGAAGGGCTTTGTTAACGTTCGTATCGCCAAATGACGAAGAAGTCGCTTCCTCTAAAAAACATTCCCAATTCAAGACTTGAATGAACAAACCATACCCTATTTAAGACCAAAACGGCTGAAAAATCATACAATTTGGGCCCGCCCATACCTATACAGCATGTAAGGGAGGACCCCCCACGTGCCCCCCCTTCCCTCAGAGCATGCAAAATAAAAAACCTAGATTCCATTTTTGCGAATGCAAAATGCTGTTTCATATTTTCGTTGTGATAAGGCCACTTTCTTTTCTAGGTTTGCATAGATGTTTGGTAGAGACTTTACGCGTGACTCCTTGTATGGCAAAAAAGGCGTGATATCTTGTCTTGCCCGTATAACACGATTATTTCAAGGAACATTTCTGAGAAATGTCAGACAATTTGTCATTCGAGCTTCCACTTTTTGAATCTCAAAAACTGTCTCATGTCAACGTTCGGTTTGGCATGCAACGGTAACCACAATGACATTCCACAATCTTGCCTTAAAATTAATTTTAAAGAAACTCTTTGAAGTTAGAAACAAGCGACGACAAGAACAACGCTTACTTGGATGGATGATTATTTCGTTTTGAAGGGACGACACCTCTCATCTGGGCTGGCCCAGTTTCTCAAAGCCGATTAACACTTATCTGCGATTCAATACAAACCGAAGTTCGAGTGTTGTGGATGCAAATAGCCCTAACAATGTAGTTTTGTTATAGAAGATAGCAGAAGTTTTAGCCAAAATTAAAGCCTAATAATCTTGTGGAAACTGTTTTGGACCAGCAACACAGCGGCTAGAGTGACATCCCAAAACACCCAAGTTCACCCAAATCATCCGATTTCCCCCATTATAATTTTGTTTCTCTTGGGGGAAATCTGAGCTTTTTGATTTGTTAAAATTATTCATATCCCGACCATCTGACGATGGCGAAAAACCAAAGCGAAGCTTGAAAATCCTCAGGCACCCCAGGCTCAGTGTGACGGCAAGCCAACAAAAATATAAGGATTTGTATGGGAATCCCGATAAACAACCTGAGAAGATAATTTTTAAAAAAAATTCTCAATTAAAGGGGCTAGGTCACGCAATTTTAGGCATTCTCAGCACTGATCGAATGGTCATAGATTTAACTTAAATATCAAAATAACTGTCCAAAACTATAGAAGAACTCTAACAAAACACAGGGTAGCCAAGAAGGGACGTGGATGGACAAAACTGGAGAGGATTGAAATGGATTGAATTTGGGTAAATTTGAAAAACGTCGGCCCAACTTTTTTCAAATTTTTATCAGTCTGTATCAAAATGTCATTTACACAGCTGGAAAATCATTCTCAGTTGTTATGTGGCCGTGATTTTGCAAGTGAAAGACTCTTCTTCTGCCAATTTGACGTTTAGAGCTCATAATTAACAAAATTACCTAAAATAGCGTGACCTAGCCCCTTTAAAGAGCTTAACTTTATTGCCATTGTGGATCGCTTCCTTCCTGCGTTTTTTTTTTTTTTAATTTTCCAGATTATACTAAACCAGCTATCAACCTCAGTGTCGGTGGCTAGCCACCTCCTTTTCGGTCAATAGTTGTTAATTATACCATACTCTACAAATATCACTAACTGTACGCATCAGTTTCGTTGTTTTTACAAGATAAAGTAGAAAAGATTTATCCATAATTTGTGGGGCTTTTAATAAAACATTTATTCCACTCCCGCTTGTTAGATATGAGGTGATTATAGCCAACTCGGCGCTACGCGCCTCGTTAGCTATCCATCATCTCATATCCAACGTCTCACGTGGAATAATTGTTAAATAGACAGTAAGTGAAGTAGAGAGACTTTCAATGTTGGCTTGTGGCAACTGCTTTTGGGCAACAGATCATTTCCAAATGATTTCTTAGCAAGATATCAACAGTACTGATCGTATGCAAGTTCTGCGGGTCTATCTAATTGTAGCGAGAAACAGACGCGTGACACCGCCCTCTAATAACCCCCGCATTTGGCATAAAAAAGGCAAATAAGCGCCGCCCTCGAATAAG
>NC_090886.1:42275402-42287902 GCF_036669925.1 Montipora capricornis
CTTTGTACACCTCGAGTCTAACTTCTTATGATCATGGTTGTATGCGTAACATTCGGATCCAAACACTCCCATTCTGGAAAGATCAGGTTTTCGCCCAGTTAACATGAAATAGGGCGTATTCTTTATCCTAGTATTATAGCACCTGTTCCGAATGTGGGCAGCAGTCTGAATGGCATACGGCCACATACTTTTGGGCAACTGCTTCTCAATGAGTAAACACCTACCTGTTTCGAACAGGGTTCGCCAGTGTCTCTCAGCAGTGCCGTTTTGATGAGGGGAATAAGGAGAGGTTGTTTCATGTTTTATGCCTCTCTCCCTAAGGAGCGTCTGAAAAGAATTGCTCGTAAATTCTGTCCCATTGTCAGACCTCATGCACTTAACTTGGCCATAAGGGGAGCAGTCAGCCAGGAACTTTTCTGTCGCCTGTACAGTATCGCTCTTATTTTTGAGGAAATACGGCCCCAGAGAAATCATCGGTGAAGGCCATGCTATACTTAAAACCTTCTTCAGATACTGGATTAATGGGACCGGCCAAATCTGTGTGTACCATTTCTAAAGGTTTTGTAGCTCTAGCATCCGGTCCTCTATTTCTATTATTGACCAACTTTCCTTCTATGCACGTGTTACAATTAAACTTAGATTTATCTGAACTACCAGATATATTCATCCCATCTACTACCCCTTGTGCTTTTATGACATCTTCGAAATTACAATGGCCTAATATTTCATGCCATGTGTGGACGTCATGCGAGACGCTTACCTTATCACTATTGTTATCATACTGTTCAACAGTGTTCAAATAATATAACTGGCCATGTTCTTCGATAGCGAACGTGGTGCCATCCTTATGAACAAGTTCGTTATGGCCTCGTTGGAATTTCAGTTCTGCTCCATTTGATGTGGCAGCTTTCACCGAGAAGATATCTTGGGGATACGAGGGTATGAACAATGCATCTTTCAGCACAGTTTTTACATGCCTCCCATTCACATCTTTCAGTATTACCTCTGCATCTCCTCGTTTGACTGCTATATTCATAGTCTTCGTTCCATCCGCCAACTCCATGCAATGTTCTGTCGGTTTGAAATTTCCATCGACTCTTTTAAAAATGTTAGTTGTGACAATGTGGGATGTAGCTCCTGTGTCAACCAGTAATCCTGTCGGATTATTATGATGTCGGTTTGTATGATCTTCGACATGAAACGCAAAGGAGTGTTCCCCTTCAATGGTTTTGGTGTGGTCGCTGGAAATGGCTTGTTTTGTTCTGTCCTTACGGTTGTGCCTTCTGCATTCGCCGTCAGTGTGAGTGGTGCTCTTGTGATAACTGCACCACTTCGTCGCTTCGGATTTTCCCGGACAGTCTTTGATAAAATGGCCACTTTGCCTGCAACCGTAACATACTGGGGATGTTGGGGATACTGTCTTCATCAAAAATTTGGTTTTATCAACGGAGTTGATAATGTAAATTGGCCACCGTACAGAGATTCTAAAAGCTGACGTTTCGAGCGAATCTTCGCTCTGACGAAGGGCTAACGCTCGAAACGTCAGCTTTTAGAATCTCTGTACGGTGGCCAATTTACATTATCAACTCCGTTGATAAAACCAAATTTTTGTATACTACTTCCCCACCGACGCAGCACCACAGTTTCTTTAGAAACTACCCCTTCATTCACTGTCTTCATCACTTGATCCGCTTTGGGTGATGTGAATTGCCAGTGGTTTATAAGATTCTGGTAATCCTTTAAGGATCATGGCTATAATCAATCCATCGATGAGGGTTTCCTTGGCGTTTCTGAGAGCCGTGATTGCTTTTTCAGCCCTAATCAAGTACTCTGTAACTGTTTCGTTCGTTCCCATCTAGAGCGACGTCAACTCGGTGTAGAGCGTTATTATTCGCGGCTTACTTTGGCTTGCATAATGCTCTCGTAAGATCTTCAGAGCCTTCCTACCGTCATCGGCAGCATCCCTCATTACTAATGAGAGCCTTTTGTCGTCTAGAAATTGTATAAGTTCCGCATAACATTCTTCATTTTTGGCTTCGTCGGGGTGGTCTTCGGACGGTAGAATTGTCGTCTTCAGTTTTAGCATTCGCAAGTGCCCAAGGAATTTGGCTTCCCACAACTCGTAGTCGTTGTCATCTCCGTTGAAAGTCAGTCTTTTCCACCTCGAGTCTGACCTGGGCCCATAACCTGTTGAACTCATTGCTTTCACTGTTGTCTTTATTGCAATTTTCAAGAGCACACGAGAGAAAAATTACCCATCATGCACCTAACTTACAATGACGTAATGTATAAAAACATAACGCAACAGAAACCGAAAGCCAACCGTGCCAAACACGCGAAACTGGATGGGCTTATCGCAGTGTTAGATAGTCTTACTGTTCCATCGGAATACGAATGAAAATACACGACAAGTGGCCTATGGAAAGGATATCTGCCGTTTGCTATAGCATTTGACCTATATTCAGACCTTGTGTTCACAGGCAGCCACGAATTTGTCACAATGAAGCAGCAAAAGTATCAATTCCGAACTGATATACTGCACCCTGAATATGGACTATGCATATATATATTCAAACACAATGAGAAGGAACTTGTCATTTTGCAAAATGATCAAGTGGAATTGTCAGGTGTTTTAAATGTAAGTGAAATACAATCGAAATGTTACCATTTCTTTATTTTGAGGGTGTATGTTCAGGGATGCAGCTAGAAATTTTTGTTTGGGAGCGCGTCTTGTTCATTCTTTTCTTACATGTTTACAATTAGAGGCATGGTTGGCACAGCATAGAGAGCCTATACCTCCCACTATTGTAGCCCGCCCGAATTTCTGTTCCAGTCAAATGCATCCAGATCAGTTGTGTGCGATGAACACGAGTTTTATTGTCCTTTCTTAGTCTCTTGTGGGCTTGGAGAGACATTCTTAGCTTCTTAAATGTGCTGTTTACACATAAACTTTAGGAACAACAATTTTGTGATCAATTAGACCATGTACTACAGTCTAATAATGTGACTTTATGGCATTCCACACCTGTCATGATCACAGGAGAAAAAAATATATAATTTTCACAAATAACCTTTGAGAAGAGGAAAATGGTTTTTATGCGAAAGTACTATTAACTCTAAGCAACCTGTGTTTCCCTCCTTTTTTCTTTAAAAAAAGGAAATTGCTGGACATCAGGAAATGGTCCCATATGAAATAAATCATGCACTATCATTTGAATTGATTCAAGGTCTTTTGGGTACCTTGGACACTGAATGGAGCAGACTGGCTGTAAGAGGACTTTTGTCAAGCATGCTATCAGGTATTTGTGCATTGACTTTTCTATCACCAGATTTAATTGAAATGTCATCCTGACACAAGATTTTGTAATATTTTGTGTTCACCAGGTAAACAGCTATACAACATTGGTATAAAGCCTACAACAGGCAATGCAGACTGAAATATGTCATTGAGGAAACTAGCAATGCGAAACTGGCTGCTAAAGACATTGCCCGCTTAAAAATTAAAGAAAGTATTCGCCACCTCACTGACAAAGAACAGGAATTGCAAAAAGCATTGCAAAATCCCTTGTTATCAGATGTCAATAACAAGAGGATTGAAGAAGAGCTGTCTGCAGTTCAAAAAAAGTATCGTCAAAAACTTCAGCTACAATCAAATGAAGATTCATTGGCATTTGTGTCCATGGTCTCGAGAATTGCACAAACTCTTATTGAAGAAAACAGAGTCAAAGCAAGGGCGCAGGGTGCAGGGCGATTCACTCTGCTTGATGAAGACACTATGGAACTTGTGGTTAAAACCCTAGAAAGTGACAGTAGTGCAGAACGAAGACGCCGAGACTCGGTTCTGTATTGTGATAGGAGTCGAGTCAAAGAGGTTGATCTGTTGGAAATTCCAAATCACTATCTGGAAGAGCAAGGCAAGCCGTGTATAAAGAGCTCACGTACAGTGGCCTTATGGCAAAAACCCAGGAAGAGTAACACGAGAGAGGCCAAACGTCACCATAAAGCGTCTGATGGGAGATTTTTCTTTACATGTAAGAAACCCGAGAAAACTTTAGAGGATAGTCACATAGATACTCATCATCAACGGGCACATGTAAAGCTTTTCCGGACGGATGAATATAAAAATGAAGAACTTGCTTCCCTTACACTTGACATTAGTATGGATGACAAAGCCACTGTAAAAGCTGATACTGATGTTGGTGGGTATGGTACGAAAGGAAGAGGGATTCTCATGTCAACTGAGAAACTGCATCAGTACAAAGAGCGTGACTTTGTCGGAGTGGAGAATCAAGTAACACCCAGTGCATTTAGAGCAATGAAATGGACTGTCAGTGATGTTGATGAGAAACCAACCTTGGTTCGTACCTTTGACCAGTCCTTTGTAACAGTGCGACCGAAAGATAAGAAGCTATTGGGATCATCAGGAGCAGTGTGGGCATCCGAACAGATACGTCTGGTAGAAGAATTTCCCACTGTCTTTTGTCTTCCAACTTCGCTGCATCCGAGTTTGAGTACATTTTTACTAAGAGTCCAACACCATTGTTTTCTGCATCATTTTTGCACAGAATATGCAAATGAAGTTTATTCTCACACAAGAGTTTCCTTATGAAGAGGAAAGGAAGACCACTCTACACAATGGACTAAGTGCTGCAGTAGAAGATTTTCAAGTCAGCCTTAATGACATTCCTCCATTACAGAAAGAAAGCATTTCATCTATCTATCAACAAGTAGAAGATCTCAAAAAGAAACTGGAGACATGCCGTGTTCCTGAGGACATTAAAGGCACCGACGAATCTTGTAAGAAGCTTTATGATATAATGAGATGTTTCCCAGAGCGACCTGTACTATACCCCAATGTCTTAGAATTGACAGACAAAGGTCCTGGAGCAGGTGTCCATAATATAGAAGTCCAGGACTTGTTCCTTCTGGTGTGCCAGTCGCTTGAATCAGACCATCGTATTCGTTTGCATAGGGCGCCACATGACTCGGCGCAGAACGAGGCAGAACGCACTAATGCTGCAATTGGAGAAGCTCTTACGACAGGAAGTCCGGTCGCCCCAACCAATGACCCTTTTCATGGGCTTCCTACTGCAGAATTGGAAAGAATGTTCTTGAAAGACATAGAACAACACTGCATTACCTGGGAGGAAGCAAATACTTGGTCAATGGCCAACCAAATTGCACAGCGCATTCATGACGAATCGGGTCCTGGAAAGAATGACTTCCTGATCTCCCTTGCCAGCTACCATCCGGAAAGTCACATCCTGCTTCATCTCTCAATGGAGGAAGGCTTCTCCACAGCAACGACACAAAATATGCCAGAACGGAGTTTTTTCAAAGCTTCAAAAGATGAAAGATGCCCATATGAAGCAAGGACAATACTACCTTGAGTACTTGAAGTTTCATGTGACCCAACCTGCGATGAATGCGAGAAAGAAGGTTGGACAGGTGGCATTCCCATTACACGATCTCCATTGCCAGCCCTTGATCCGTCCTCGCCAGGAAAGTATCTCCCAGTTGATGAACCTCGTTTGGTGAGGTGAGGTTGACAGTATCCTTCCTAGTGTACAAGTAAAGAAGATGTTTGTTGAAAAGAAAGTGACCTCTTCTGATAAACAGGCCATACGGCAAGCATGCTTAAAGCTTAACATCGACGAAAGTTCTTGCAGAAGATATCTTCAGCACCTTGAATTCTTGGCTCTAAAAGCAGACAAAAGAAATCTGGAAAGAAACACCATTCCAGAAGATATTTGTTGGGAGAGCGGAGACGATGTTGAAAGACTGACTAACAAGCAACTTCGGCTCTATCTAAGGCAAGAAGGTCTAATGGTATCTGGAAACAGGGCACAATTAGTTAAGCGAATACTTAAGCATGCAGATGGTTCTGTAGCAAGAACATTTGATGAAGACATCGAAAATGATGATGAAAACATGCCCTCCAGTTCTCATGATGATACCTCAAGTGATTCTGAGGAGGAGTCAACAGAGTATGAAGGTGGTTCATCAGGCGACGATTATGTGGAGCGCAGCTTCCAAGTTTTATTTATTGATGATGCAGACATACCAGAAGTAGAGTAAAGGTAAAGAGGGATGTAGGGAGGATCGGAGGTTCGGGATGGGGGGGTTGAAAGTAATCTCCCCTCTAGACGGGGGTGGACAAGAAGTTATTTTAACTTTAATTCAGGGGGGTGCAACTTTATTTTAAGGCCTACTTTGCTAATTTTAGAACCCCACCCCCCTCTCCAGATAATTATTGCACAGTCCCGAAACTTTATAAAAAACGTAACAAGCTGTAATGGTGCCAAAAGCAAAACGCACGCATTTTTTATCTTTAAATGGAGTTCTAAGATATAGTGACACGACTGTTTTTTGATAAGCTTAGCAAACAGAAGAGCTGCATCTTTTCAGCCAACCTGATCTCAATTAACAATCTGACCATAAATGCATTGTTTCAAAGTAGCGATGTGCGGATAGAATTGATTGTTCCTGAACAATTCTATAATCTATGGAGCATTTAACTTACCTTTTGCAAATAATTTATTATACTGCGTTTAAACAATACAGAGATTACAGCAGGAAGAGAAGACAGTAATGTAGAAGAATCGTGTTTTCTTGGTTTTTAGGTCTGTGATATCACGTTGTTTTGACTCCTGCATTATCAAAAATAAACGGAAAATGAAATTACGCCCGGTAAAGATCAAAGAAAAAATCTCCGGCTTTAAGAATACCCGACAATTTAGATATGAGCCTTACTGCCGGTAAACATAAACAGGGGAAGTATGGAAAACCAAGCACTCGAAAACGAAGAACATAGCACGAAGCACCCAAAAGGTCGGAATCGAACTAAGCACCCTAAGTCGAAAACGAAGCCGAATCCCAACTCGAAAATGAAGCATCCCAAGTCGAAAACGAAGCAGCTTTGACCATGGACAAAAACCAAATTTGTTACTGTTGATCAGAATAAAAATCAACTTTTTACTAAAGATCGTTTTTCTGCTGTTTCTTACTATATCCTTGAGTTGAGAAAGTTGGGTACGCAGCAAAAAAATCGCTATGGTCTTTAAATCCTTAAATGGTGTTACACCCGATTATTTAATAGATGTATTTATCAATCGATCTGACGTTACTAATTATTCACTGAGGGACTCCGTGAACAAACCTGCTGTTCCAATACCATTTTTAGGAAAACATTTTTAGCTATAGCCGTGAGGTGCTTTCGAAGAGCTCACCTTCTGACCTGAGGCAGGTAGAATCATTGAATAAAGACACGATACATACACATACATACATGGAGAAAAAAGAAAAAAAGAACCTTAGGAGCATGAGCGCAATCTAAAAATATATTTCAAATAATTGTTATGGGGGTACAGGGATTCGCTCTCTTACCTCATATTCTCCTGGTCCCACAGACCCCTCCCATGTGTAACTTTTTGTTCTTGTTTTTGTTTAAGTTATACTTAGCACTGAAGACACACTCTGTATTTTGTTTGTAACCGGAATCCACTCTGGTTGCTACTTACACACACCCACACACACATACATACATACTTGATTTACCCTAGGGTTGACTGAGGTTGATTAGACCTCTAGCAATCAGATATGCTAATCTGTCGAGAAATAAAAAGCAACAAAGAAAAAAAAAGGATGAATCATTAGGGATATTTACAAAATGAAGAGCTTATTACAAGATATGACTAACTAACTAGAATCTAATATAACGTACAGCTTCAGATAGATAGGTACTTTATTAAATACATTGCAGCGAAAGCTGAATTGCGTATTTACATAATGGTAATAATTTATACTAATAATTGTAATAAAAGGTAATAATTGTAATAGCTAAGAATCCTAATAATTGTTTACACTTCTGCCTGAGGCCATAAAAAAACTGTTCTTAAATCTATTTGTCTTGCAACGCGGCAAAGTGAAAGTGCGCACGTGCCTCTGACCTTGTAGCTCAGTCGGTAGAGCGGCGGAGATCTAACCCGAAGGTCGTGGGTTTAATTCCCACCCTGGTCAGAGTTTTTCTCTGTCCTTGTGTGGGCTAACGCTCACATGGTTCATATGGGACTGAAATCTAGCACTTCACATTACACTCTATTCAGTTAACTCTGCCTCAGATCATAGTTGCTCTTATAAAGAGGCGGCAACAGTTTTCTCAACTTGTGATTAGGGTCGTTCATTATGCTTTCAAACGTGCGCGTGCAAATGTTGTGGTGATGCTCCGCAACCGTGGGTAAACTCATAAGCGCTAAAGCTTGCTGATATTCTATACCAGGACTTATGATGCGCATTGCCCTTTTCTGAACGCATTCCAATTCTTGCGAAAGGTAGGCTGGTAGCGTGTGATGGAAAACTGGCGCAGCATAGTCGATGACGGAGCGCACGCATGTAGTGTAAAAAAGGCATAGATCTTCCTGTGAAACGCGAGCTCTTTTTAGTTGAACAAGAAAATAGAGCCACTTAGCTGCCTTCTTAGTAATTTCCGTGATGTGTGCATTCCATGTTAATTTACCAGAGATGGTTAACACCTAAAAGTTTAGCATGTTTAACTAATTTGATGCACTCCTCTCCTATGACTACAGGAGGAAAGATACAATCTGATGTAAAACTGAGTGACCAATTTACTACCTCGTTCACAATACCTTGAGCCTCACTATGATGTCCTTTCTCTATTACCTCTGATGTTGTGGTGTCATCTATATATTTCCAAATAGAAGCATGACTGACGGTTAGATCGTTTATCGTGATCAAAAAAAGCCAAGGGCCTAGTTTGGTCCCTTGCGGAACGCCCGAAGGTACTGTGTCCCATTCGGAAACACAGCCTTCAGAGAGTTTGATTCTCTGTGAGCGAGCTGATAGGAAGTCTATTATTCAATTAATGACGCTAGGTGCGATGTCAAGCGCGCATAATTTCCTTACTAAAATGCTGTGGTCAATTAAATCAGATGCTTTCTTGTAATCAAACAGGAGTGTCCTGATAGTCGAACCGTTCCCATCAGTCCCTTTAGACCAATCGTGGAGCATCTCCAACAGAGCAAAAGTTGTTGAAGACTTTGGTATCGCACCAAACTGACTTGGGTCCAGAGAGCGCAGTACAGCTGGCTTTACGTGGTCTGTGACGACAAAGTCCTCTGCGACCTTAAAGATACTCGGTGTTAACGATATGGGCCTCAGATCTTTCTTGATCTCCTTAACAGGCTTGGTTTTGGGTAAAGGAGTGACGTCTGTCAATTTCCAGCTTCAGTTATAAAACGAAGACATTTCTGTCAGGGATGGCAATTCAAGCTGTCAGGGATATTATTCCAAGTCACAGGGGCTAAGTATCTTACAGATTTCATACCAAAGCGAGAGGTTTGTGTCGAGTGTGTCGAGTCAATTTAGTTCGCATCCATTCAATTCCTTGTCTACATTCGGCCAATTCGCTCCGTACATCCATTCAGTTTAATCCCCATTCCTTCGATTCAATTCTTACGTCCATTCAATGGGGTCTGGGGCGAGCGGTAAAATTGCTGCTAGGATGATGCTGGTACAGAACGACCTCATGATAAAGATGGCGGGAACAGAAGAGGACATTGATAAGGATTCCGATATAAAGAATTCATTTTTTTCAGCACGTGATAAGAAGGACTAAGGAAATTCTAAGTCAGAGTTCGTTTAGTAGCACCGACCGCCATGTTTCCGAGGTTTTCACCCATGTATATCTTTTGGAAAGAACGATAAGGTTACCAGATCAGTTTGCGAATAAAGACAGATTTAATTGAATGGATATGGAAATTAAAGACAGATTTAATTGAATAGATACAGAAATTGAATTAAATAAATACAAAAATTAAATTGAATAAATACGAATGAAATTAAATCAATGCAGAGATTGAATTGAATAAATGAATATTAAACTGAATCAAAATAGAGCTATTAAATATTGCTACAATCCGACGTGGACGGCTTTTTGTTTGTTGCTGTTTTTTTGGCGTGGAATCATCGCGCATCACCTTACCGTGTAGCATGATATTTTTACGGGACTTTTATTTTGCGGATTGAACCGCAAAAATCAAAGCCCGCAAAATAAAAGTGCTACACGGTATTCACGTTTTGATGGTGAACGAAGATTACATATAAATTATCGCCACAAAACGCCTATCGATACCCGCGAAAATATTTTCCAAATGTGCATGGCAGGCAGGATGATGAGAGCTGTCAATCTGTCACTAGGGTTTCAAAGCGCAATATGAAACCATTGCAGTCTCTCTTTTCGCTCGAACAAATGCCCGCGGTATTTGCGACCCACAGTTTCAGCCATTTTGAATTGTTGGTTCGTTTCAACGATTTGGAGCAAAAGAGAGACTGCTCGCAGTCTAATTTTCCTGCCACGTATCACAAAGAAGAAAACGCTACAAGTGCGGCTAAACTACAGAATAGTTGAGCTCGATTTCCGCCGCTTACTCGAGTTCGGGTATCCTCCCCGAGCGCTGGCTCATTTCCCGAAACAGCGGCTGGGAATAGTTTGAGAGGTCCCTATTTGTCGGAAATAGGGTGCGGTCAATCTCGTACACACAGTCTTCAGGCTTTTTGGTCAGCGGGCGAGCGCCCGGAGAGACTAACGGACTCTATTTTCCCTCAAAACGTGGGTTTCCGGTCTTATTGCGCATGCTTGAGCTTAAAGGAAACCGTTGGAAATAATTGATTGACTCAAAATGGACGTTTGAAAGTGTTCGAAAAACAAAAACTTTAGGGCCTGTTCACATGGAGGTGGGGGACCCCAGGTAGGTCAGGTACCCCACCTCGGTGGGGTAACCAATCTCTCCATACAATTCTTATTGTTTTCTTGATTCTGTTCACGTGAGAGGTGGGGTACCTCAACGAGGCGGGTTGCCCGGTCAGCCGGGCCGGGTAACCCGCTTAGGTGGGGTGAGTTTTCGCCATGTGAATACTGAAGGTGAGGCACCCCGATTGACTGGGGTGATTTATCATTAGTTTGAACATTTTGCCAAAGCATTTGGAAACCACACCCCAGCGCCCCGGGGCTATAAATATTGCATATGAAGGCTCGCTTTTTTGTCTACGGGTAGGTGGGGTACCTCACCTACCCGGCGTCCCCGACCTCCATGTGAACAAGCCCTTAGTCGCACACACCATAAAAGAAACTGATGAAATGTTCATTGGCTTGCTGTAAGATGAAACTTCTGACTTTGGGCGATAAGTGTATTTGGTCACTTTCAGCGTCGGGCCCGGTTGTTCGAAAGCCGATTAACTTAATCCAGGATGTTCTCTTGGTGAAATTTCTTTTTTCTAATTTTTGTATACAAGATTGACTTCTTCAAATGTAAAGTTTTGTCGAACATCAGTGTTTGCCGAGTATCAGTATTTGGGAGTAGAGAAAGAAACTCCTTCAAAATTGGTTAATTTATAATCTGGGATTAGCGTTAAATTAATCGGCTCTTGACCAACCGGGCCTCGGTGTTTCCCCTCTGTAGCTATATATTAACCCAAGGTTGGAAACTCCGATGCAGCAGTCAGAAAGATAAGCTGCTGTAAATTCCAGAAAGCTTAAATCGACTCAAAATTCCACTCAGACCAAGGACGATAGTGCTAGTGTATATTTTAATCCTCATATCAGACAAAGGTTTACGGAAAGGAATTGAAAAGTCGCCTAAACCGGCTGATTTTGCTTTCTGGAGAGACTTTCTTCGGAGGTTGCGTACACGAAACGGTTGAAAAACACTTTACCGACCGGGACCAAGTTCAATTTTGTTGCACGGTGTTTTGGTATCAGTAACAATTACACCCAGGAAAGCACTGAGCTGTCCGGACGCCGGAAGCTTAGGGAAATGCCAATGTATTAAAAGTGTTTCGCAAACAAAACATAAAAATTAAAAATAGATAAGAATAACCAGGTTTTGGAAACATATTTATGCAAAAAACCGTTCTCTGTTTAAAAAATCATAAAAAAAAGTAAGCTTTCGGCTTCCAGACTAAAGCCTTTAAGAACTAAGATATAACTGCGCGAGATGGAAATACATACCGAATGTGGAAGTGCGAAAAAATTGCAAAAACGGTAAAAGGGGGAAAATGCGCTGATCTAAAAGAATTCACTCTATTGACTTCAACAATGCAAGGAAACTCCGAGTTCGAAAAACTTTGGAATCTTGGCACACTGCCTAATAGACTGACTAATAGATTGATTAAAAATATTGCATATGGGCAAACAAATGTGATCGGCACACTCTCGAATAAGCCTCGCGGATATTCTGTCCAGGCCAGTTGCCTTGGACTTGTTTAGTTTGTTCATGAGTGAAAACACTCTGCTTGCATCAGTTCGATGAAGATGGAACCGTTTATCTCTGCGATCGGAGTCAACCTCATCGGCAAGTCTTGAACCAATAGTGGAAAAATTATTATTATGAAACTCGTTTGATATCTCTCGTGTATCGGTTATCGCCAATTCATTAAATTTAAGTGACGTCACTGACGTTTTCCCAGATTTCCGGGACGTTAAC
>NC_090886.1:42292902-42297902 GCF_036669925.1 Montipora capricornis
AAAATAACGGATAAAACTAGCATTTTACTATAGATCTAAGCTTTCTGTCATAATTTCTCTTACAATAATCTCACTCTGTTGGTTTAGTTAACGCAGTAAACTTCTACTAAACTTTTGAAGCTTGTTCTACTGGCATAACCGTGATTGTTGACCAGTTCTACTTTTTTTTACAGGTTCGGCAATCACTGAAGCATCAGGCTCTGCCAGGTAGTCTTCTAGCATCTTCGTCATCGATTCTGGAAAAAAAAACAGCTCTAAATATAGCTGGTTTTTTCGAGCATGCACAATGCGCCGATGCGAATGGCTAAGTGCAGGACGATGCTGTCTTCGAATTCCTTACAAACGATGACGTTTAGAGATCTATGGGAGAACGGAAACACCAAAAGAGACATCACGAGGTGATAAAATGAGCCATCTTCACCAGTTAACAAAAACCCGGAAAAGGCTGAACGAAAACAGTTTGTCCACCAACGAGAAGTGTATCCTTTAAATATTCTACTGTGCATGCGTGATAGGCATGTGGAA
Source organism: Montipora capricornis (assembly GCF_036669925.1). Taxonomy (NCBI): domain Eukaryota; kingdom Metazoa; phylum Cnidaria; class Anthozoa; order Scleractinia; family Acroporidae; genus Montipora; species Montipora capricornis. The sequence continues at coordinate 42,293,428 of NC_090886.1, forward strand.
ATTACATTTGTGACAAAAGCGTGTTAGAGGAAACTTTGAATTGTTTGCACTACGAAGATACAATGATAGACAAAACTGTTGGAAAGGTTAGCACTTTTGACGTCTTCATTGCTTGTCCCTCATTCAATGTCGTGCAAAACTGAATGGTTTTAGTGGGAAATTGTTAAGTTACCTTCCAACATTGAATAGGGGGGAGGGGTCTATATAAGAGAAGGTGAAACTATTTCTTTTACTCTTTAACAGAAGCGGGTTGAAGTACATACAGCTCTGGTACGGTTCATTTACATAACTTTCCCAACTACTTTTGTCTATTGTAGCAGCTCGTGATCATACCATCTTAGGCCTATTTGATTCCTATCGTCAATTTTCCAATTTGAAAGTATTCTTGTTTTCTGAGTTAAACGCGAACTTCACTTACCACTTTTTTTGGAAATTCCAGCGTGACATCATCGCCAACCAGCACAAATGGCGCCCAGTGCTTTATAGCGCAATACTGCTTTGACTCTCGGAAAGATTTCATTGCTTGTTGAAGAGATGCACTTGCGCTTTTTCCATCTACCAGGTGCTGGTAGAACGTCCTCATGAACAACAACGTTACCTCGTCATCAATTGCCCAGAGTGACACCAAAACAGACCGAGCTCCAGCACACAGGAAAGCCCTTGCAATTCCCACCACTCCCTCAGACTTGACTTCTCCCCGGCCACTGTGACAACAGCTCAGCACAACTAGTCTTGCTCGAAGAGAAATTCTCTGAACATCCGACATTTTCAAAATGAAGTCTTCCTCTTTGGGGATTGGCGATTTCCGTTCGGTATTTGGGGCTAAAGCAATTTCTCCCGTTTTTTGGCATCCGTGTGCTGCAATGTGAACTAAGGCAACTGATTTCATACCTTTCAGTACCTCAGATTTCGTGGCACTTTTTCCAGTCAGCGGTGTTGTCCGCAGAAGTTGTCCAATCATCTCTACTTCTTGTTTTGCGCACGGAAGCTGTTCCAAAAAGGGCTCTCCTTTCTTGTTAGTAACTTCCTTCAACCACGGATCACCTACAAGCAGTGCGCCAGTCTTACTGTGGAAGTCTTCAGGTGCACCAACGATCACATTAAAAACGGTCAACGAGGGAACGGTGCGGATCCTGATAGATTCACTCAATGCAGAATATGGAGCCAAGCAAAATGGTCCATCGGGAACAACGATTAACTCATTTCCTTGGAGCAAGTCTGCAATTGGCCCGAGTAAGACATCATACAACGGTTGTAAAGAGTTAACGGAGGATGAAGATGGTAGAACTGTTTTCTCACTGATAGGTTTTTTGCTGCAAGACAGGTCACTGCGTAGTGGATCCAAAGAACGATTCTCACAGTTGACACCACCCCCTACGCCGATCCCTTTCAAAATAGTTTCCATCAATAAATAAGCACTTCCGTGAGCGATTTCGTTTTGCCGAAAGCTGATCTTGCTGTCTTTTCTTAGCACCCAAAACGTGATGTTGTTCTCGTCAAGTGCCACAAAAACAGCTTGTGAAGGTAAAAGCTCTAATGCAGCTGTAAGAGTTTGATTCAGAACAAGTGCAGAAAATGACTGAGAGTCAATGCCGTATTGATCTTTCAAAATATCCATCAAAGCCTGTGCTCGACCTTTCTCAGCAGCATACAAAGCTTCTTCAATCTCTCCATTCTTCAAAAGTGTCCTCCACAGAGCAGTGTATGACATCCAATAACAATCACGAAAACTTATTTTCCACTCATCTTCTGACTTCAGACTGTACCTTGTTTCATCAAAATGTTTTATACTTAAACGATAACAACTGAGTGCATTACTCAAGGAACCCAACAATTCATGATTATGACCTTGCGAATAGCACGCGATTCCCTCTCCTAGATAGTCTCCAATTTCCTTGAAAATACTAACACTATCTTCATGGTACTCCATGGCTTCCTTAAAATAACCTAGATTGCCATAGGCAGTTCCCAGATTTCCATAGGTTGATCCCTCCCCAGCCCTATCCCCTACTTCTTTAGCAATACTAAGACATTTTTCGTAGTACTCTATGGCTTGCTTAAAGTTACCTAGACTATGATATGCATTTCCCAGATTTCCATAGGCTTTTCCCTCCCCAGCCCTATCCCCTACTTCTTTTGCAATGCTAAGATCTTTTTCGTAGTACTCAATGGCTTGTTTAAAGTTCCCTAGACTAAGATAGGCATTTCCCAGATTTCCATAGGTTTTTCCCTCCCCAGCCCTATGCCCCACTTCTTTTGCAATACTAAGATCTTTTTCGTAGTACACAATAGCTTGTTTAAAATTACCTAAATTAAGATAGGCAATTCCAAGATTTCCATAGGCTGATCCCTCCCCAGCCCTATCCCCTACTTCTTTTGCAATACTAAGATCTTTTTCGTAGTACTCAATGGCTTGTTTAAAATTACCCAGATTGCGATAGGCATTTCCCAGATTTCCATAGGCTGATCCCTCCCCAGCCCTATTCCCGACTTCTTTAGCAATACTAAGATGCTTTTCGAAGTACTTAATGGCTTCTTTAAAATTTCCCAGACGAAGATACGCATTTCCCATATTTCCATATGTTGTTCCCTCACCAGCCCTATTACCTACTTCTTTTGCAATACTGAGATCTTTTTCGTAGTACTCAATGGCTTCTACAAAGCTACCTTGATTGCAATAGGCAATTCCCAGATTTCCATAGGCTGATCCCTCACCAGCCCTATCCCCTACTTCTTTTGCAATACTAAGATGTTTTTCGTAGTACTCAATGGCTTGTTTAAAATTACCCAGATTACGATAGGCATTTCCCAGATTTCCATAGGCTGATCCCTCCCCAGCCCTATCCCCTACTTCTCTTGCAATACTAAGATGTTTTTGGTGGTACTCAATGGCTTGTTTAAAATTACCTAGACTAAGATAGGCATTTCCCAGATTTCCATAGGTTGTTCCCTTCCCAGCCCTATCCCCTACTTCTTTAGCAATATTAAGATCTTTTTCGTAGCATTCAATGGCTTTTCTAAAGTTACCTAGATTGCAATAGGCATTTCCCAGATTTCCATAGGCTGATCCCTCCCAAGCCCTATCCCCTACTTCTTTAGCAATACTAAGATATTTTTGGTGGTACTCAATGGCTTGTTTAAAGTTACCTAAACTAAGATAAGCATTTCCCAGATTTCCATAGGCTAATCCCTCCCGAGCCCTATCCCCTACTTCTTTAGCAATACTAAGATGTATTTGGTGGTACTCAATGGCTTGTTTAAAGTTACCTAAACTAAGATAGGCATTTCCCAGATTTCCATAGGCTGATCCCTGCCCAGCCCTATCCCCTACTTCTTTAGCAATACTAAGATGTTTTTGGTGGTACTCAATGGCTTGTTTCAAGTTACTTAAACTAAGATAGGCCTTTCCAAGATATCCATAGGCTGATCCCTCCCCAGTCCTATCCCCTACTTCTTTAGCAATACTAAGATGTTTATGGTGGTACTCAATGGCTTGTTTAAAATTACCCAGACTAAAATAGGCATTGCCCAGGTTGCCATAGACCGCTCCCTCCTCAGCCCTGCAGCCTATTTCTAAGAAAATGTGTAATGCTTGTGCGTAATTTTTTATGGCCTGTTGATAATCAGGTAGGTTGAGGTAAGCACCGCCGAGATGAAAATGAGCCCTTCCTTCACGATACCTGTCTTCTACACTTATCGCAATGGCAAGCTCTAGCATTCGCTGCTCTACAGCTTGTAACTTTCCATCTACCATTCTTCAATCACTAAAAGACAATTTTAGTTTTAAAAAACTTTTTCGATGAGATGATCCAATGTCAAATCAAGGATGAGGCTGGAAGGAAAGAAAAGTAAAGACCCTTGATGTTTGATCTCCTTTTTAAAGTAATAAAAGCTTATGGAATATCATGTATTCTGTGTTACCAAGTCATTCTCTCGTAACGGTGAAATCGACGGTACTGAAAATTGTCCATTGCTGTTCATTACGTATCTTACTACGTTTTCAAACCACTGTAGAATTTTTCCATGGGGATTTTTAACCCCGTAAATTTTCATCCTTGCCAATTTATCCTCGCTTATTCTCCCCATAAGAGTTTTAAGCCGAATCTGAGAACTTCTTTCGGCCCTTAGCCTTGGAAAATTTCAGCGGGGAGCGAAAGCTGTTTGTTTTAAAATTAAAAGTGGCGGAATAGAGCATTTTACAGTTGTGTGCTTAGCATAGTTACCAGGCCTATCAATGAAAGTGAGGTTAGAAGCAGGACTTAAGCTAATTTTCAACTGCTACTATGACCAAAAAATCAATTCTCCTTTTTCTTTGGATTTCAAAACTATGTTAACTAAACGCTATAAGTGACCCAAGTTTTAAGCCTTGATTTCAAAAAGACACAAGTTTATTTTAACCAGAATTTTCCTATTTAATGGTCCGGCATTACTAACTGGCTTCGAAATATTTGAGAGAGCTGGATCGAAGAGAAAAT
>NC_090886.1:42302902-42305402 GCF_036669925.1 Montipora capricornis
GAAGATCAGTATATGCCGAATATCAGCATTTGGGAGTAGAGAAAGAAACTCCTTGGTTAATTTATAATCTGGGATTAGCGTTAAATTAATCGGCTCTTGAACAACCGGGCCTCGGTGTTTTCCCTCTGTATCTCTGTATTAACCCAAGGTTGGAAACTCCGATGTAGCAGTCAAAAAGATAAGCTGCTGTAAATTCTACCAGAAAGCTCAAATTAACCCAAAATTTCACTCAGACCAAGGACGATTAAGTGCTGCTACATATTTCAATCCTCGTATCAGACACAAGTTTACGGAAAGGAATTGAAAAGTCGCCGAAATTGGTTGATTTTGCTTTCTGGGGAGGCTTTCTTCGGAAGTTACGTGCACGAAACAGTTGAAAAACACCTTACCGACCGGGCCAAAGTTCAATTTTGTTGCACGCCGGGTGGGTCACGGTGTTTTGGTCTCAGTAACAATTACACCCAGCAAAGCACTGAGCTGTCCGGACGAAGCTCAGGGAAATGCCAATGTATTAGAGATGTTCCGCAAACAAAACATAAGCATTAAAAATATATAAGAATAACCAGGTTTTGGAAACATATTGATGCAAAAAACCGTTCTCTGTTTAAAAAATTATAAAAAAAAGTAAGCTTTTGGCTTCCAGACTAAAGCCTTTAAGAACTAAGATGTAAATGCGCGAGATGGAAATATACACAAATATGGAAGTGTGAAAAAATTGCAAAAACGGTAAAAGGGGAAAAATGCGCTGATCTAAAAGAATTCACTCTATTGACTTCAACAATACAAGGAAACTCCGAATTCGAAAAACTTTGAAATCTTGGCACACTGCTAACACTAATGAAGCAGACAATAACTCCAAGCCTTTGCCAAAACAATACTCTATTCTTTTAGATTAGCGCATTTTCCACACTTCCAGTTTGTATTTATTTCCATCTCGCGCATTTACATCTTACATCTTTAAAGGCTTTAGTCTGGAAGCCGAAATCCATGTTAGGAGGAGAATCCAGTCAGACCAAACGAATGAAAAGAGTCAGTTTCTCCCTCACCTCTATTCATGGAGCCGTCTCAAAGCCAGTTAGAATGGAAGCCCTCACCATCGATAAAATCCGCACACCACTGGAACCAGTGAAGATCTGCATAGAGAAATACCCTCACCTGAAGAGCTTGAGGCTTGCGTCACACCCTAGTGGATCGATCAACGTTGATGTTTTGATAGGATTAGACTTTTACTTCTCATTTATGAGTGGAAATTGCAAGAAAGGGGAAACCACTAATGCTCCCACGGCAGTAGAATCTTCGCTAGGATGGATTGTAGCAGGGCCTATTGAGAGACTTCCCTGTAAGACCAGTAAGTCAATGCTGTCATCTGTGTGCATTGATGCGGTCACGGACAGTCTGAAGCAGTTTTGGGGGCGTGAATTTATCGAAACTGTAGATAAAGAGGATGCGCATATGTCCTTAGTGGAAGAAGAGTGTGTTAGACAGTTTGCCAAGGGAATGAAATTTGATGGTGAGCGTTATGAGGTACCGCTGCTGAGAAAAGGTGATGCTCCACCACTGAAGTCAAATTACTTCCAAGCAGCCAAGAGACTCGTGGATTGTCCGTAAAAGCCTTGGCCAACACCGATTTGTGGTGGAGTGGACCGTGCTGGTCATCTTCTCAATGCTTGCCTGATCAACGAGTGCTACTAAATGAATTGTTCGAGCCTGTAGAGAAAGAGAGAAAACGCAAACAGACCATAGCTTGTGCAGCGATTGCTGTGGAACCAGTAACTGAGACTTGGACTTGGAGTGCAACGACCCTACCCGGGATTTTTTTTGCGATTATTAAGGGATCTCTGAAAAATGTTCTTGCTCGAAGAAGATAACAATTTTGTAGTCTGGAGTTTTCGCGACCGAGATAAGTTGGTGTTCCTGTTATCGTTTAGTAGAAGTCGTTCGCAGTGAGAACATAACACCCCTCTCTCCAAAAACCAACATTTGACTTGATTTGCCTTATCCGTTAATTTCAGTTTACAGTGTCCCCAATTAGTGCTCCACACCATTCGCACGAATGATTTTATCGTGATTTCTCTTGTTTAATCTTCGTAAAATATGTCGTCAATTCCGCTCAAAACGAGGAATAGGATGATTTAAGGGTTTCTTCAATTTAATTTAACAAGTGTAAGATTTTTCATCCTGACTGGTGGTAAAATGAGATGAAAGTAGCCAGTTAAGATGGCTTACTAGCCAGCTGTTTTGGCCGGCTACCTTCCCTTATTGACAGCCCTGAATAAATATTTTAAAGATATTGTGCATGAAATGAAAACTCCGAAAAATCCTAGCCCCTGATGGGAATTGAACCTACGATCCTCCGTGATCTAGTCCGATTTGGATGCTCCCACCACTGAGCTATTGGAGACTCTGTAGTGAGCAGGGGTAAAATGTGGGTATTGACCAGAACTACGTCAAACGGACACTGGCAAATTTCAAATAACCACGAATGACTCATTAGTGCATT
>NC_090886.1:42310402-42330402 GCF_036669925.1 Montipora capricornis
AGCGTCCCTCCGTTGATTTGTTAATTTTGGTATTTTTGCTACATTCGGGAAGCCCCTTTCCCTGCTCTCTTTCAGTCATTTGTTATATTTGTCAGTGTCGCTCCCTTGTTTTGTTATTTTCGTTATTTTTGCTATAATTGTTATTTCGGTATTTTTTTTTTGGCACAGTTGTTATATTTGTTATTCTTGCGATTGGGTACATTTCTGCACATTAGTGGAGACGGGGACTGTGAGATCTCCGACAGCGACGTCGACAAAAACGTCACTTCACTGCCGCACACCATTGTTTTTCACCTTTTTAAAAATTCCTCATTCTCCGGACTCGCTTTTTTTCAATTTTCCTGCCACATATCACAAAGAAGAAAACGCTACAAGGGCGGCTAAAGTACAAAATAGTTAGGCTCGATTTCACTCAAGTTCAGGTATCCTCCCAAGGCGCTAGCTCATTTCCCGAAACAGTGGCTGGGAGTAGTCTGAGAGGTCCCCATTTGTCGGTAATAGCGGGTGCGGTTCGTCAGACCTTGCTCTTCAATCCGAAGGTCGTGGGTTCAGGTCACTTCTTGGTCAGATATTGTTCTCTCTCCTGCCTTGTGTTGGCCCACTTCTATGACTTGCGTTCACGCTCAGACATATACATTTGTCGCCAGCTGGGAGGTCCGTATAGGAAAAAAACTGTGACCGAGGTCGTGAAAATGCTGCCCTCAAGATCTCGGTCACAGTTTTTCGCTATACAGAACGACCCTTAGCTGGTAACTAACTTATTAATTTTTTCCTCTCTCTCTCTCTCCCTCTTCCTATCTGAAATCACTTGTTTAATTTTCACCCGCACCGCACTTGATAGCGAATACAATAAGCGACTCACAAACTGAACGTTTCAAAGAGAAACATTTTTATTTGAATTCTATTTCTACGCCTCTTGTCTAACAAAAATCTGTTTTGAAACACTTACTTCTGCATGTAAACGGATTCGGTATCAAAAAATGGAGATTTCAGGTCATCACACAAGCTCACGGAACCAGGGCTAGGATTCCGGCCGGGTTGGCGGGGAAGATAGAAAAATTATGCCCGCTCCCAGAGCCAATCAGATTGCAGGATTCGCAGAATTCCGCCCGCTAGCTCATTGAGAAAAAAAGTAAATGGGTTTGTTAACCGAGTTGATATGGTAAATTGACTCGAAAACTCTACAAGGTCGGACGGAGCATATCATTTACGTCAGTCAATTAATACCATAATTTATCAAGTCAGCTTATACTGAACCCATTTCTGTGTTGTACCACCACCGAAGCAGCAGCAGCAGCACTGTTTCGAATTCTTTAGAAAGTAAACCCCTTCACGCTCAAATATAACCTCCAGCGGATTCTCGCACTGTCGTTTTCCAGTTCCACTCGGGCAGCTCTTCCTTTCAATGGCCTTAAAGAGAACCTTACCTCATTCTATTTCATTCCCTTTAATTAATGCTGTAGCTTGTAAAGACTGTAAATACTCTTTACATGTAACATATATTTAGTGATTTTTTAAACACATTAATTCGGTCACACAAACTGCGAAACTTCATCTGCATGTTCATGTTCCTGTGCTCATCAAAGTTCCCTCGACTCATGGCTGTTTCTGCTAAAGGTGTCCTCATATACCACAAACCCTTTTGAGACTTTCTGAGACATCTCCGCCAAGCTGGTCTCTTTTTGCCGGAACGAATGATAGGACAGACCATAAACACTCTTTGCGAAGAGTGGGTGGTTCTTTGAAGAGTTGTGAAACGGGGCTTACTCCCGGGGGGGGGGGGGGGGGGCACTCCCTTTTATGGGCTATATAGGTATGTGCGGGTCTTAAAGGGTGTTAGCGTGTGTCACCTTAACCTTGCTTTTTTTGTCATGGTTTTTTAGCCGTTTTGGTCTGAAATAGGGTATCGATTTTGACCATTTTGGTCTGATGTATGTATGGTTTGTTCAGTCGAGTCTTGAATTAAATATATTTTTTAGAAGAACCTGATAGCAGCTTCTTCTTCATAATTAGGCGATAAGACCGTCAACAAAGCCCTTCTCAAGTTATTAAGGGGGTGGTACTTAACTACAGAAAGACATTGGTTGCTAAGAAAGCTTTTTAGTCAAAGAGCCCTGCAAAAAGGTTCCATGGATGGTTCTATGAAGTAACGTTTTCAATAGAAATGTAACATCACTTCAATCAGAACGCGCATGCACAACTAGTTCCAGTCCTCTGCCGTGCGTTTCAGTGTAAAACAGGTAAAAGCTCTCAGGAAACGAACGTCCCATCATTTTTCGTAAACTGTAGCATGGAATTTCTATTTCGACTAAAAATGGAACTGATATTTTGAAAAGTGTATCAAGGGAGGGCCTTATGACGTCATAATTATTTTGAGAAATGATTTCTTTTAAAATCCATGCTACAGATTTTGTGCTAGAATGTTCTCACACTTTTGCGTTAAATATTTGTGGAAAACATATTTAACTCGCTCAGTTTTTAGGCATCTACTGTTTTGGTCACGTGATTTACCAAATGTGGTTGTGATTTGAACCAGACAAAGAAATGTTAAATAGAAAACACTTGGCAAGAAAGGACAACTGTAGAGTTAAAGGAATTAGAGAAATGGCTATTTGAAGGAGTCCAGAGCAACGGTTTGGTAGGTAAGAGCCATCCCCCTTAAGCCAACCGTGTAACAGCTGAAATAGGTCTGAAAATAGGTCTGAAATAAGGTATCAAATTTTTGGTCAAGTCTGAAATAGGGTAGGGAAAATCGCAGATTTTGGCTTGAAATTGGGTAAGGGTTTCAGGAAGCGGACCGCACACCTCCACCAAATTTTTCTTTCCACCCCCCCCCCCCCCCCTATCCCGGGGCCCGGGCCTAACTCAAAGAAAGAACCACTTCCCTTGCGTACGAACCTTGACTAGCACTATGAATTTATAACTGAGTTTCAAAGCCTATTTACGGTCATCATACAAAAATCACGCGCCTTTGTTTACAGACGCCTCCAAAGGTTAACTGCACTGTTCACTCCTAATTTATGCACAAGTTCAAAGTTAAGAACATTTACGGTTAGAGAGGAAATGTGTAAACAAGTGATCCGTTGTAGCTCGTGTTCCCGACCTTGTTGGCCAAAAATAGTTCGAAGTCACGAACACACTTGACACGTGATTTACCGGCGTTTCACACCAATGAGAAAGCGCGAGGCAGCCATGAGCTCATTGTCTCAGGGAATGGAGAAAAAAGTTTTCGAAATTTTATCCCTGTTTTAGTTAACTTTCTCGGGAAGTTTTAAAGGTTTTTATAATTTTAATCATTGTAACAATGGCCGAAGTGTTTCCCTTAGATATCAACGATCAAATTGACGATGAAGATTTGAGCGACGATGAATTCGAAGAGGTAAGCTTATGTTTGAATGAGTGTAGTACAGTAAGTTGCGTTGTTATGAAATGGCTCGTAACGACGGAGTGAAAATTTAATTTGAATGCTTCCCTTTCGACGTAATAGATTATTAAAGGATAAATTTGTTTACGACAGGGACAATTATTTGACGAACCGATGGAAAACGACGAAAGGTGAAGTGCTAGTTCATTGATGAAGCGTCCTCTTCCTCCTTTGGAATCGTGATTCGTGATATCATTGAGTCACTTTTTTTTCTCTTTCGTTTAGCATGGAAACCCTGGCTATATCAGAAGAGACTGTTAATCCTAAAGACGAGAAAGTAGGCCCTGAGAGCTTCGAACTTCTGAAAGTTCTAGGAAAAGGTGGATATGGAAAGGTATTGCTACAAAGAAAAGTGGTCTTGATTTCGACTGCGTTACAAATTGGAGTAATATTTTGTAAGAAACCGGCAAAACAATCGTTTTGCTTTATACTTTCAACATTTGTTCAGGTTTTTCAGGTTCGTAAAGTAGACGGAAGGAACAAAGGGAAAATATTCGCAATGAAAGTCTTGAAAAAGGTACGTCAATGAATATAGGGGAGGTGATGTCGATTTGGTTATATAACATAACAATAGGATATCGTTAAAATTGTCAAAAATCTTAAGCTTTTATGGCTGGCCAGGATTTTGATAATGGCACTTTGATTGTTGATCTCTCACATTGTTTGGGTGATTTTTATTTTTAACAAGTTTTTTGAGTGTCGTATTTTCAAAACATTTTCAGCACGTACTGTACGTGCTCAATTTCATTGAAAAAATTAATGTTTATCACAAGAAGTGATTTAAGCTTTATGACAAGTGAGATGATTTGCATTCGTGGTAGTCGCCTCCTAAGGCCAAGGTGACTCCCATCATAAAAGACCTTTAATCGCGGGGGAGATTGTTGTTTGGGGCTACATGTTCAAATTTGTTTGGATAAGAAGGAGTTATAAGCAGTATCTTTAATTCGGAGATACATTTCGAATTCGTCTTTGATTTTTCAGTACTTTTTTAGCTTTCTATGGATGAGGGAAGGATTGATATTGTTTCTTAACCCATTGATCTCGATTGATGTAGTAGATGAAACTTTGTTGGTCATGTAAAAATGGCCTTTTGATCATGTATTAAGTATGACTGCAGATTTTATTGTCCTGAGCTTGTGTATTTGGTTAGTGTTGAAAAGTTTTTCAGCTGAGCATGCACAGAATGAGAATTCATTTTCATGTATTGTCCAATCTCAGGGATACTAATTACTCCAGGATAGTCAAGGATTCTACTCCAAATCTTATTAATTGCACTTTTATTATCATTAGTTTAAATTTATCATACAGTATTGCTCGCAGGTTTTTTGGTCCTATGTTCATCATTGCAATCAATCACCAATGAATATTAACGATGTTGGTAGTTGAGATTCCTTCAAAATCAAGAAGTAACAATAAAATATTATTACAGTTAATTGCCCTCATGTTTAGCTTTTACCTATTTGAGAAAACCTTTGGTTGCTTTTCTGAACTTCTCGCAAGTTGTACATTGAATGACATCCTCAAACTGTACTGGTTACTAGTCTTTTGGCTAGGGTACATGTGAATGTCAGCATGGCAGTAACAAGTTGCCAAGCTATAGAGTCACTTGCAATACAACATCTTGTTGTTAACACTTCATTGTTTTCGAAACATGCACACATGACATATCTAGCCACGCGTATTACTCCACAAAAATTATTGATTGCTTTTATGATAGAGGTTCTCTTTGTTTAGACTTGTTTTCAACACTTGTTCCATCTGCTTTTTGACTTCCTTCTTAACTCTCTCTATCACCCTTTTCACATCAATCTTATCACCTTATTATTATTATTAATATTATCATCAGTGCAATAATAAACAGGGCTGTCAATAAATTTGAAAGTAGAAGGCTTATAATTCAAAGAAGGTAGCCATGAAAGTGAGCTTTGCCCACTTGACTGAGGCAGAGATGCCAACCCTTTCAACTGGCGTAGTGAGCAGCGCAGCCACGCCCACGAGCGCCACAGGTGCAGGCCTCAAGGGGGTCTGGGGACATGCTCCCCCGGAATAATGTTTAAGATACGGCCTCTAAGATGCCATTTCCTGCATTTTGAGATCACAGTTAATGGCAAATAGTAGAGATTTTAATAGGCAGTGAAAGCTAAAGATATTGGCCCCCATCACATTTTTTGATAGCATTTGCTTGCATGGGGAATGTAGCATAAAAATAAAAATAGACAGGAGTTTGGTCAAGCTTTGCGCTTCATTTATTGACAATTTCAAGCTCGTTTCAATAAAAGAGAAACCAGACAGAATTGTAGCAAAAAAGACTGGTTAAACAAAGAAAACATGATCTTTCTTTGGTTAGGAAGAGTTACAAAAGCCGGGAGAATATTTAGCAAAAACGGGAGCCTGGGAATACTCGCCAAAAATGGGAGGTTTCCGGCCAAAACAGGAGGGTTGGAATCTCTGTTGAGGAAGGGAAAAATATTCTTTCTTCAGTGCGGACACCATGTTGTTTTGTCAGATTAGGCGCAAGATTGGAAACTATTCAGTTCCAGGCGTTCCACACCATTCGCACAAACGATTTTGTTCGTAATCCTGTGGGACGTAAAAGAACCCACACACTATTCGTAAAGAGTAGGGCATGGAGCTCCCGGTGTTGTGGTCAGGCCTCATTTCATTCATCCATGTGCTGGGTGAGATCGCTAATGGACTGCCAGCGTCGCCTGTATATGCTGATGTCCGATCTCACCCATAGATCACTTGCTTATAAAGCGCATTTGAAGATGTTAATAGAAAATGCACTATATAAATTCATTACCATTACCATTACCATTGTTTAATCTTCGTAAAATATGTCATCAATTCGGATGATGTTTTGAAGGTTTCTTCAATTTAATTCAACAACTGCAAGATTTTTCATCTGGACTGGTGATAAAACGAGATGAAAGTAGCCGGCTGAAGATCGCTTACTAGCCAGTGGTTTTGGCCGGCTACCTTACCTTATTGACTGCCCTTAATAAATATTTGAAAGATATTGTGCATGAAATGGAAACTCAGAAAAATCCTAGCCCCTGATGGGATTTGAACCTATGCACCTCTGTGATCTGGTCGGTTCGGATGCTCTAACCACTGAGCTATTGGAGACTGTGGTAAGGGTGAAATGTGGGTATAGACTATGACTGCATCATGCAGTCACATAGTCAAATTTCAAATAACCACAAATGACTGATTACTGCATTGTGCAGTCACATTAAGGCATATCGGCAATAACACCTTGCTAACTTCATCATGCAGTCACATTAAGGGCTACATGTATCAATGATGCAACCAACCATCTAAGCGAGTAATGTGAGAAATACATGAAAGATACTGTGCATCAAATGGAAGCTCAGAAAAATCCCCGCCCCCCTTCAAGTATCTTGGGACATTGTTGTGTGAAATTCTCTGATCTTACATTGCAGATTTTTAATTGGCATTCTTTGGAGTTAAAGGGTCTATGGGATTGTAATGATTCTCAAATGAATTTTTTTGATTTCAATTCAAGGCAGCTATCATAAGAAGTCATAAAGATACAGCACACACAAAAGCTGAAAGAAATATCTTAGAAGCTGTAAAGGTTTGTCTTGAGAAGCCATTGAAAATGAAATCTTAAGCTGTAATGTGACAATCCTCATTTTACTCAGCTATAGACCTGAAAGGAGTAAACTTGATCCTGAGGAAAGGGCAGTATTTGTTCTTTCACTGACCTCTTAATCCTTAAAGCCTTGAGGGGGCTCCCATTGTCGATAAAAATCCTCTTGCTGAAGACAGAGTAAAATCTGTAAGTCAGGGCTTGAAGTTAACAAAAAAATCCAGTCGCAATTTTGCAACAAGATACGAAAATTTAGTCGCAACTTCTCAAATTCTAGTCCCAAGATTGTCGAAAATCGTCGCTTTGCATTGTGTTGTCAGCAGTGTAGCAAAACAAAATATGAACCCACAATACTTACCTTTAAACAAACCGCTGAAAATGGCGAATGATATCGAAGAAATGGGGATGTGCACATAACATCGCAGCGAAATTACGCGACAATTGCACTATCTGCAGATTGAAAGAAATTTCACGGCGAGAAACAAAACAATTTTGTCATTTCTTTATTAATTTTAGCCAAAGTTTCAGAAAAGTGGCAACTGCTACTTCTCCAGATATTTTAGTCGCAAAGAGAAAAAATTCAGTCGCAGATCGCAATTTCAAGCCCTGTAAGTGGCACTTTTGGGGCTTAAAGGGTAAATAATGAATAACTGTAAGAAAAATTTGAACACTAAACAGTTTTCCTCTTTGTTGCATACCTCGGACTGGGTAAAGCAAACTAAGAATAATGTTAACCTTGTGTTTTTCTTTTTAGCATCCATTTATTGTTGATTTAATATATGCTTTTCAAACCGGAGGGAAACTTTATCTCATTCTGGAGTATCTCAGTGGTAAGTGCACTTGTAATCCTCTATCCTATTGAGCACTTTCTAGTTGCAAACAATCCTACTGTTATAATTAATTTTTTTCCATATTTTTTGTCCCATATCAGTGGCTGCTAGTGGTCTGTTGTTGGGTTTGTCTTTTGTCTTTTGTCTTTCACATTCATAACAGTTCTTTCGTCGCCTCTGTAAGCAATAATAGTCAGTGGATGTTATAAGGCTGTAAAATAGGTATCATCACAGTGATGACAGGTGTCTTGTTTGGACATGTTGAGGTCATTGTAGGTACATGAATTCCATTTTGTACATGTAGTTGTTCTTGAAGGTGTTGACTGGGTACTGTCTGAAGAGGCTGTCTGGTGAATCACTGTCTGGTGATCCTATAAGGATCCTTGTAGTTCACTTGAAGTACACAGAAATGGGTTATCAACTGGGTTTATGTGGTAAATTTGAAAGCTGATGACTTCTTTCAAGCCTTAGGTCTTTGTTAGAGCAATTTAGGGAATTATCCAGGCTCTTAGTGTTTTCTTTATAGTGAAAGATGGAGCTATGCTGTTGGTCGGGATATATAGCAATGTGGATGTTGAGAACAAATTAGTTGAAAGAAAAGCATTTGTTAATTCCGTTGGGAGTGAGGGAGCTGATTTGAAAAATACTTGCAGTCACATAGACACTCCCATACCCGTTCTGATGCAGCACCACAGTTTATTTAGAGACTAAACCGCTTTACCCTTGTAGCCATAGCTTTGTGAGATGTGTGGTCAGCTTAGCTTATAATTATTAACAGTCATTATCATTCTTGGAAGATTTTGTTGGGTAATCTAGTTCTATTTAAAGTGGGAGAGGCTCATAAAGCGCCTTAACACATTAAAAGACAATTTTTGCTACATGTAGTTAGTTGTCAATAAAGGTCTCTGCAGCCCAGAGTTTTTGTTGGAATTGTTTGTGGTTTGGGTATGGCAGTTATTTAAAGTGGTTGGACAGTTTGTGTTATCTTAGCTATATCTTGTAATAATACATTCTTGTCTGTAAAGAATTCTATTAAACTAAAGCAAAAATGAATGATCCTTGTCATTTCAAGGTGGAGAGCTCTTCATGCATTTAGAGAGAGAAGGAATTTTCATGGAGGACACTGCTTGGTGAGGACTCTATTAATACCATAAACACCTGCAGATAAGCCGCATCTTTTTTCCAAGAATCATTGCTAGAAATTGGGGGTACAGCTCATCTGCGGGATGTTTTAAAAAGGCTGCTTCCATTGTCCTGTTTTCCATCTTTGCATCCAATCAAATGCCTGGCTACTAAGCTATGAATGTTCCACTCACGTTCTTGTTCTAACGCATAAATCTATGGAAAAACTGTGTTGAGTGAAGAAATTCCTGTCAACAAATACCAGAAAAATATCAATCATATGTCAAAGTTGGTAGAAACGATTTTTATTATAATTATGCTAAAATTGTGGGTAAGACTTTGAAGTATTTTCGGTTTCAATGTTTAATAATAGTGAATTTACATTTGATGAACAGTGGATGAAGACTTCTAAAGCCTCGACTTTGGATTTCTTTTGATTTCTTTCAAAAAACCTTTTTTTCCAAAATTTAACCTGCTGTATTCAGGGTGAGGCTTACATGTATCTGCAGGTGTTTACGGTAACTACAAATTTGTTGGGTTGTTATTTTTTTGTATGTATTATCAGGTATTTTTTTATTCTGAAGCTGCTGTTTACCCTTGATTAGCCCATGAAGATGTTTCGTGTAATAAGTGCTTCTATCCTGCCTTGCAGGCTACTTTTTCACTGTGGCATGGTAACAGGTTAACCAATAGGCCAGGGAACTCCCGCGTTTAATTTTTTTGTTGTAAGACCTTCCATGCAGACCACCACATTGAAAATGACAAAACCGAACTAACACTAACCCCAGAATTATACTTTTTAAACAGTTTCTACTTGGCTGAAATTGTATTAGCAATGGAACATCTTCATAATCAAGGAATTATTTATAGGTAAGCAGTAAATGCAAGTTTGAGATCATTTTAAACTTCTTTGGGGATTTTGCAAGAACATTGTACATGTAAATGGCCTTATTACACATTTACAATAACCATCATAGTGTCTCACATAAGATATGATGATGATTTCTTTGCAGAGATCTGAAGCCTGAAAACATTCTTTTGGATACACATGGTAAAATATAAAGTTGACGTTCATTGACTGTACATCCTTTTCATCCTTCCTGCATGGATAGAATGGTCATTCTTCCTGTGCACATACCTATACTCCGTGGCATGTGGGAGTTTTTAACCCACCGACTCTTGAACTGCCTCCCATTGGCGAGTAAAGCTGTCTGGCATTAGACAAACTAAAATAATTATATTTAAGTCTTACTCCTAGAAGTCAATGGGTTAATCTTTCTGGATTTATGTTCAGATTTATCACGAGACTCTGCAAATGCCTTGCCATTTCTTTTCACAGGTCATGTAGTGCTAACAGATTTTGGTTTGTGTAAGGAGGCAGTCTTCGAAAACAGCTTAACTCATACTTTCTGTGGAACTATTGAATACATGTAAGTGAATAGATAATGAATGTGTGCAAAATAGGTTGAAGAATTCTCTGAAAGGTTGCTAAATGGAAATTTAGTGAATCTTGTATCGTTAAAAGACATAACTTTCTTTCAATAATTTTATTACCATATGTTGTGGTATCAAGGTCACAAAAAAGTGATGCTGTGGAAGGAAATAACCCTTGTCTTTGAGCAACCACATCAGTACCGGTATTGGTATAATTTTGGATTATTTTGAATTTTTTTTTTTTTTTACTATCCAAACTGTTTTTGTAACTCTGATGACGTCTGGTTAATAGCCAAGCGGAGCACCATAGGGAGCCATGAGTTGCTTTTCTCATGGTAATCATGACTATCGATATTTCTTGTGGGGACATATGCATGATGAAGTTGCCCAATAAGTTAATAATATCCTATTATTACATGTATATGGCTTTGTCTCACAGGGACTGGGAACTACCAAGTTCCCGAATTTGATTGGCTGAAATCCATATTGACCGCAGTCTAGATTTTCCCATCTAGACCGGTAATGTTTTGCGGTGAAAAGATGCAAACTAAAATGCAAAAATATTGAGTATTCTTCTACCAATATTTATTTATGGAAGTGCCAAACAGCATGATGACAAAAGAGAGGATGGCGAGCAAACTTTGACATAATTAATAAATTCAGCTCAGTCAAGACCTCGGTCAAGATTCTCCCATACAAACCTCCTGCTCGGTTAATGAGAGCTAAATAATAATAATAATACTAATAATAATGATGATAATAATAATAATAATAATAATAATAATAATAATAATAATAATAATAATAGTAATAAGATGCAAACAACTTCCAGTGATGTCAAGTGTAGGTTATGCACCAAAGCACCAGAAAGCATTCCTCATGTTTTATCTTGGTGCTCAGTATTGTTGCAGAATCAGTACCTATCCCACCATTAGAGGGCTCTGAACATCCTATTTTTTGGGATCATCCATGGGCTAGATCTTATAGAGAGAGTACCACATTGGTATTCACTGATCCAACTCAAGCCCGTGTACAGAGTTGGACGATGCACAGGCCTTTTAGATATACTAGTGTTTGCTGAGCACCAAGAGTTGAGTTATGGAATTGCTAGGTAGTAGAAGCAAAGATGTGCTGAGGAACATGCTAAAAACAGTGTTGTCAAGCACACTGAATATTGCACCGAGCGTTCAAGGTTGCAATGTGATGGCAAAGCGAAAGAGTAAATGAACTGTATGGTAGGATATGCATAAGCCATACTTTGGGATGTAAATAATTTTAATTTATTTTATGGCTTTTAGCTTTTCCTCTTTTTTTGAAGTGTTTTCTTTTTAGTCAAGTTTCACTTTGCACTGCTCACAGGCTACGCTGTGCACCCTGTGTGGCATTTTAATGTAGCATACAGATGCTTTTACTGCATATAATAGTAATAATAATAATAATAATGATAATAATAATAATAATAATAATAATAATAATAATAATATAATAATAATAATAATCAATACCCAAAACATGGCGGCCATTTACAGCGTACATCTTTGATATTGGACATCTATGTTATGGTGAATTGATACCTGTCAAAACCAGGTATCTGCTGACCAGTTTCACATGACCATATTGCAGGCTCAAGTTTAGAGCTCACAAGGTCAGCTTTTTATAAAAAAAATTTAAGCGCTGACCGGGTACCGGTTTTTGATTGGATCGCAGGCTCAAGCCAAGTTAACTTATTGTGAGAATAAAAAATAGGTACGCATTGCGTACAAAAGTAAAGGAATATTGATACACAGTTTTTAAGGAAGAGCACAAGGAATTTTTTACGAATAGTTGATCAAGAATTAAAAAATTGCCCTCAGCAACAAAAGTTGCAACATGAAAACAACATAAAATTTGTGCTGCGAATATAAAAGTTACCATCAGCGAAAAACGCTTTGGAAGATTTTTGCTATGTTTGATTTTTCTATTCTTTTGGCGGCACAAGTAAATCGCAAAATCGAAAGTGACATCGATTTCAGCGGCTGCTGTGATAAGTTACCTTGCATGTTACTAACAACTGGATACATCTGTGGCAAAATGACGGCAAGACGTCGGATTGTAGTTTTGTTAATTAATTTTTTTTTCCTTTCAAGTGTTATTAAGTCGACAAGAAATGTGCGAATTGAACACAAAGATCACAATTGTCTAATTCTTGAGGTTGACCATTGTTTCTGCAAGTCAAAAATTCACTCTCCTAGGCGAGGTTATTTATCACCAGGTAATTCCATTGTTTTAGAAATAGAAACTGCTTTATTATTCATCAGTGTCACAAATTCTTGCGGATTTTGGGGCTCATTTGTTGAAATTTAAGCATGCTTCCAACAGACCTGTTTATTTTCGTGTTTCACCCAGTTATTTTCCGGTGGGGCTGTTAAATGTTTTTCCTCTCACTTAACACACAAGCGGCTTCCGCTTTTTTATTTTTCATACAGATATGAATTTTCTTTAAGAAAAGTGGACCGAAAATCAAAAATTGCGTGAATAAATTAAATGAGAAGAAAGAGGCTGTCAGTGAAATCAACAGACGCAGACTAGCCAATGTAATCTACGTGTTTACCTATCAGCAAAATTTAAGTAGTGTTGCTGGTTCAAACCAACAGTGAACATGCTCTTACACATGATGACTAAAAGATTTAATTAGATATTTGAAAACTAAGTTGTGATGTTTTAATGTTTCGTTTAATTCAGAAGAGCTCATCTTTTCTATCACTGCTAAAAATTTTTGAGTGAAGCGTCGTGGGAATCTCAACACAAACATGCCAATGAAATCTACATTTTTTTGCTCATCGATCGCAATGATAAGATAAAAATAGTTTTCTTCTGTTTTTCTTTCCGTTGCAATGCAGACAGAGAAGTTGACCCGGTCTTGTAAGAGTAAAAATATTATGGTCGAATGGTGAATTTTTTTTCTTGTTTATTTAACCTGCAGAATGTCTGTAGAATGTGAGCTTGCGTGAACGTAGAAGTGAAAAAAGAATGATTTTGATTGAAGACATTTAAGAATTTAAATGTCTGTTAATAGACCATTTTACAGTTGTGGCTAAGTTACCAGGCCTAACAATAGAAGCGAGGCTGCCGGTGACCCTGTTTGGATACAAACATTCATGCTTTTGTAATGTTAATATGGACTAATTAGCGTTACAACAACACAATTTACATGATAAAAGCAGTGAGGTCTGTATCAATGCAAGGTCACCGGCAGCCTCGCAGCCATTCATAGGCTTGGTCGCTGAGCAAACAACTGTAAAATGGCCTATTTGACAATAACTCTCTTTTCATTAAGAAAATTAAGAAAGGAAAAAGGCGGCAAGTACATGTAGGCCACAAACAAACATCAATAATTGTTGTAATTCAAGAAAACCGAACACGAGTTTGATAATTCATGCACGTGCTGAACACCTACAAATCTTACACTCACTCACTCACTCACTCTCTCAGACAGCCCCAATGTCAATATGGTAGTGCACTTAGTACAATAACCTAGGAGCTCCGCTTTTAGGTTTGGCTAAATCTATATGATGCTTTTGACTGTACCAATAAAACTGTGTTTTATTAAAATGTACTCCACTCCACTCTGTACTCTTTACTCTTGTTTCCAAACTTACAATATGCATGTATGTTTATCTTGTTCTTTGCACTTTGAATTTATATACATGTACAGTATATGAACTTGTTTGTGAACCGTGTTTTTGTAACAAGTGTTTTTTAATATAAGGGCACCTGAGATTCTGACTCGCAGTGGCCATGGCAAGGCAGTGGATTGGTGGAGTCTAGGTGCACTTATGTATGACATGCTAACAGGAAGTGTAAGTTTAAAAATGATTTAGCCAATAAAACACTAAATTGCTGATGACTGTTGCCTGAACTGGCCCCGTTTGATGAGTAAAATTATCGGTCATTGAAAGCTTGCAGCAACCAAACCTCTTGATATTCGTTGTATTTAATTTTCAGCCTCCTTTCTGTGGAGACAGCAGAAAGAAGACAATTGATAAGGTAACCTGTTACAAGTTTAAAATTGGTGGTTCTTTGCTGATGTTATGTCTGTAATATTGTTGGTAAGAAAAACAAAAGTACATCGCAGATCCAGGAATGGGTACTGATTTAAGGGATGGTCTTGTCTTTACCTCATTATGAGGCCTACCTATGCTCCTTGGTGCTCTTGTTTGTTTATCCTTTTATAGTTTCAACTTCTGATTCACACTCTGTTCTCTTTGCCTTGAGCAATCAGTTTGATTCTAAGAGTAGAGTCTTTGCTCTGCTAGGGAACATGATGGACAGGTGATGAGTTGAAATTTCTTTGATAGTGATCCTCCATTCAGTAGAGCAAGAGGTGGGACCTACTTTCTCTAGGAGATATTTGGCTTTACCATTCACATTTTATGACAAGTCTCCTGCAAACCTGTTCAATGTTCCAAGCAACATGTGTTAATGAACTCTTGGAACCTTGTGGCAAAGAAGGTTGCTTGATGTTTTATTCTAGTTCTGTTAGGAACTCCATTTTATGCAAGATTGGCTTTCAGCTTCTTAACAACTTCCTCAGCTGTCTTGTTGGTTTATCTGTTCACTTCAAAGAAATTTGAATGATAATCAACAGTGACTGAACTCTGTACCATTCAGATGTAAAGATAAACTATGATGTTCTTCACATTATTTGATATCCTTGTTCATACCAGACCAGTAGACTACTTCTCTTGCTTCTCTTAGCTAGCCTTGGATACCAACTTGACTGCAATGCATCTTAGCCTTAGTTTCATCATCCATACCAGCAGGGATTACTAGGCTTTCACCTTGTAAGACAAGTCCATTCTGTAACAACAGCTCTTCCTGGAAGGGGAAATAATATCTGACTTGAGCTGACATCTCAGCCTCGTTGGTTGTTTATCCTTCTCTGATTATTGTCTTTACCTGCCTATCTCAGGGTTAAGCATCCGATAATGACATTTTTGTGTTGCTTCTGATACTGCAAAGTATTGTATCACATTGATGCCCTCTCACTGTCTTTTTATGTTGCTTCTCATACACACACAGCATCTTCTCCTGTGTCCAGCAGTGTGCTCTTCTGCTCTCTAAATGCGTGACTTAGTGCTTTCAGTTTTGTTCTCTGGTAGGACACTAGGAGGTCATCCTAAGCAACATCCACTGGAAGAGTTTAGGAGTCCCAGAGTCTTTTTCAGGAAAGTGCTCTCCAGGGGTTCATGGTCAGTTTGGATACATGCAGCGTTTAAAACGTCCAACTCAAAAGAGAACTGTGATTCCTTCTCAATTTGCGTATACGACTGTAAGTTGTTTTGGTCTTAGATACATAGGCCAAAGGGTAGCTCCTAAGCTCCTTACTCATAAGCATCAAGTTGCAGTTCTATGTCTTTTGGGTCAAAAGACGCGTGGACAGGGGCAGCCTAAAGGATCTCCTTGACTTGTGTAATACTTTGTCCTTGCACTTGCTCATCCCAGTGGAATCAATTTCCTTCTTCCATTAAGTCTCTCTTCGGGGCCTGTAGTTCACCATGCTGAGGAATTCTTTTAGATCATGCTTGCCAATATGTGTTGACATTTCTCTGATGACTTGAACCTTGTCATGATCAGGCTTGATGCAATCTTGCCATAAAAATATTATTGTTTCCCATAAAGTTCACCTTATTTCTGTGCTTTCCCCTCGTTCAGCTTGATGCCTTTAGTGTGACAGTAGTCAAACAATGCTCTAAGCTTAAGCTTTGCATCGTGGTCAGACAGGGCTCTCACTTGGATTTCTCCAACACCAAAAATGAAATGTTCGCTTAACTCCAGGGAGATCTTCTAGGGCATGTTCCAGCCTCTGAAACTCTTTTAAGGTGGGTAAAAAACCAAATGGCATGCAAGTCCATTGGAGTCTTCTCCAAGGGTACCTAAGGCATTCACAAGTGGCAGTAACAGATTGTCAATCACTGGCAGGAGGTGATGGTTTCTCACTATTGCTTTATCAAGGAGCTTCAGGGTGAAACATACATGTAGCTTTATCTTCCCATTTTTCTTCTTAACAGTTACCATGGAGGGAATCCATTGTGTTGGAACATTTATTGATTGTTAGATGCCTGTCTGCACTAAGTGTTCCAGCTCTCATATTAATTAAGGGCTTCCTTACTGCAAAAGAGACTTTCTCATTGGGACTGCCCTTAATGGTCCTTAATTACAAATCTCAAGGTGACGCTTTTTCTCTACAATGGGGGACAAAGCTCCTTGGAACAGTCAAGGAAATGCCAACAAAATAACACTGTTTGTGTAAATCAAGTGAGAAAACCCTATTTTGCTGTAACTGGGGTGTGTTCACTATCCCTCCCTCTTTCCCCTCCTACAATGTTGTTAAAAGGAAGCAGTTAGGACATTTGGGGCATACGGCACACATAATTCAACATTGCCTTGGGGGAGGGGGCGAGGTGGTAAGGGCGGAGTGCATAGCTGTATGTTCATGGTGCAAAATGTCCCAAGAAGTTTACCCACTGTTGTAGTTTCCCTTCTCTTGAGTGATATCTTCTAATATGCTCTCTAAATCTTGTTGTGGAGGAGTTTTACATGAGAGAGGCAGTCATAATCATATAACCGTTTTTTTTCTGTTGCAGATTTTGAAAGGGAAGCTGGTTCTTCCTCCTTACCTCAGTGTAGAAGCGAAGGAGTTTCTCAGAAAAGTGAGTATTTTGCACTCACTTGAGTCCCACAATGACTTGTGTAAGTGGTAATATTATTCTTTATTGCTGAGGAATCCCTCACAAAGCTTTGACCTCTTGATTGAACCCATAACATTTTGCTGCAAACAGTAGCTTCTGTGTCAATCATACTGCCAAATTAATGTCTTATGGGTCTGATTTTAGAGCTGGTAGTTTTCAGTTAATTGTTGATTGTTGTTATTTTCGATTAAATTGTGGGTGAGGTACAGAATCTGTTTTTCTTACACTGCTGCTTGTTAAGGGTAAGTTGGCCTAGTAGGGACATCAAGTCCTTTGCAGGTGAATTTTTAACTAACTAACTAACTAACTAACTAACTAACTAACTAATTAACTAACTAACTAAAATTATAATAGAGTACTGTATACCTAACAAATTAAGATAAATGTACAAACCCGGGTCCAGTTGCTCAAAGCCCGGTTAAGTTAACCCTGTGTTATTGTGAATTTTGACTCTAGTTTATTTAAAGAATCAATAGAGATTTGCCAAAAGATTCTTGCCCTTCAGTTGTGAATTCCGCTTTCCTTTACTTTGAGCATAAAATAACTTTTTGGGAGCACTTTCAGACAGCGAAAGTAAAACCTTGATTTATTTTTAATCATGGTTTAGTGTTAATTGGCTTTTGAACAACTGGGCCTTGTGCATTAGCAGATAATCTTAAATAGTTTTTAGTTCTCATATTTATCAGAGATTTTTCTCTTATTTATGTGGAGGCTACTGCTTTCCTTGATTTCCTGTGATTCCTTAGTACTCTAAATTACCTTTGTATTATTTTAAGCCAACAGTATGTACAGGTACCCTCACTGTGGAAACCTGCACCAATAATTTATATATTTTGTAATTTAAGATAAAATACCAAGAACATCTTGACTCCTTGTCTAAATTTGTTAAATCCAAGTCTGGATGTTGCTGAAACATCACTAAATAATATTGGTTTTTGTAAATATTGAGAGCACTTAAAAACACAGTTTTTAGGAGATTATTGTTATTGTCCATTTTGAGATTAAGAGAGATGTTCAAAGAACCTGGCTATTGAATAGAGAGCCTTAGCTAAGGCACTAAAGCAGTGTCGAAAGAGGTTTACTCGTTGTTCAGACCACTTGTCTCTTTTATCCCTCCTCTCTCCAGTTGCATGGTCATAAATAGTGTAACATTTTGCTGGAACAGCATGTAAATCACATCCAAGCTAATAATAACCAACCTCCCCCTCCTCCCTTTCTTCAATGTTGCATTTACAGGTTGGTTTTTGCACTCAAACCCAGAAACATTAGCATTGAAGGGTGAGAGGGGGGCAAATTTCTGTATGTGTTACAACATTTGTGCTCGAGACTGTAGGTACAATTATTGAGGTCTAATTCCTGTTGTTCCACTCCCTTTCAGTTGTTAAAGCGTCACCCTCAAGCCAGACTAGGAGGTGGAAATGATGGCACAAAACCAATCAAGGTACAGACCTGTGAAATGAATTTACAGTAGGCTTGCTGTGGGGCCATCTAGGTGCACATAGTTATCTCTTTTATTTTTCACATTGATACTGTATGATACGCAAACAGTGAATCCTCTTTTGTCTTGCAGTCACATCCTTTCTTCCGTTCAATCAAATGGGATGATCTTTATTGCAAGAGAGTAGAACCCCCATTTAAGCCAAATATTGTAAGTTTGAGTAATGTTTGCATACATGTACTTCCACAGCAATCCTACAGGAAAATTAACTCTTAGACACAGATGAGGGCCCTGTGTCTGCCCCCAATAATCTCAACAGGAAGCCCCTGGCACACACTGTCTTGAATTAAACTTGGCCTAAATTTCATATACACAGTATTTCACCACATACATGTATAATGATTTTATCACGTCATTGACACACTTTGCTAATACTGTGTGCATTTACCATCTCATTCTGCCCTCCTCCTCTTTCCCCCACTGACATTGTTGGTGTGTGTCAGCAGGCGACATCAAATTTCTATTTGCACACTTGACATTGAATGAGGTAAAAGTGGGAAGGGTGCAAAGAATGTTTTTCTTTTTTTTGGGGGGGGGGGGGGGAAGGGGCGCACAACATGTTTGGTGTTGTATAGTTATGTGAAAAATGCTTGATTTCCCTGATCGGTTTGTCTAGAATTGTAGTTCAATATTACATTTGTTTAAACCAGCTTACTCACAAGGAATACCGGTAATCACAATTATCAACACTTGTTTGTTTTTTTTTTTTCTGCAGACTGGTGATGATGATGTCAGTCAATTTGACAGCAAATTCACAAAACAAACACCTGTTGATTCTCCAGTGGACTCAATGTTGAGTGAGAGTGCAGATAAAATTTTTCAGGTTATAAGTAATTGTATTTCTTTACATTCTTGGGTGTCAAGATTTTGTCACAGTGGTAATTTTGATGGATGTTTTCCTAAATTAAAAAAAAAATTAAAAAGAACAAAAATTATGTATGTTAGCTTACATTATTAATGGGACTTAGCTGGATTGGATTTCAAGTCTCTGCAAACGATGTGAATGAATTTTGATAGGGAGTAAAGCTAAACAATCAAGTCTGGCACAAACTGGAGCCTTTGAAACTGCATATTGCAATCTCATTTTTTCAGCCCTTGTATGGAATAAAAAATTGTTTTAGTGCATGAGTTTTGTTTTAGGGTGTATTCCATTGACTGTATTCTGGAATAGGAATTCATGGACTAAAAGTTAGAAATCCTTTGTTTTTGCAGAGAGATTCACATTAAAATTGTCAAACACCTGTTAAATTTTAACATACGTTAGTTTATTATCCTTGTTGCTTCAAAACACCAGACATACGTATTGTTATTCTTATTCCGGAATAGGGTCAATCGAACACACCCA
>NC_090886.1:42335402-42337902 GCF_036669925.1 Montipora capricornis
TCTGGTGTAAAAATTCGTTTTCTTTTTGATACTGGCTTGACTTTAGTTGCAAAGATTCCAGGGAAAAAATGCAAAATGGTTACTTCTTGTTTTCGTGCTTAAATACTATTAGACTCGGGATAACGAGACCCCATTTTTGTAATGCATTAATTAACAAATATTTATTTTGAATGTGAGAATATTCTTGGAGAATTTGTGGTCAGAGATGTATTTGTGTAAGTGCAATGTTTTAATTGCTGTTATTGCTACTACTAATAATTATTAGTGGGGTATCAATGCATAAACGTTAAATAATGCTAAAAATATTTAACGAAGGGCACATAGATCACTTATTTATTATAGAAAGACAGTCAAAGGCATAGACTGTGTGGCAATCTGGTCCATATTGATTAGTTCAGTTAAGAATGACAAGGATATTGGTTTGCTTTGGTCATGGTTCATTATGGTGTAAAGCAAACCTGAAATCATTGGAAGATGGTGTTTCATGCAACCGTAATAAATTCTGTAGATTATTATGCTCCATTGCAAAGGAAATCTGTCAATATGTAATTTGTCAAATTACTTCAGTCGTTTGAGTTTGATGCAATGCTTTAAAATTTTCCATTTTCATGGGTTGAAAAACAATACATATAATTATTAATGCTATCTGAACTTGAGTTATTTAGAGGAGCACAGGCAGACCAAGCTCGGTATACGATTATAGACTCCTTTCTTTATGAGGGGAAATGATAACTAACGACATTGTAAATATTCGTATAAAGCCACACACCCGTCTACAACGGACACAGATTGCCCTCTGAGTGCACAGAAAAGGCGAGGACAACTGTACGTTGAAGTAAGTGAAGTTTATTTCTACATTTAAGGTTTATTTTAGCATTTATAAGCTCAAAGTTAACTTTCTCATACGAAGTCTATAAATCGTATACCGAGCTTGGGCTGCCTGTGAGAGGAGCTGTAATATTGTTGGAAATATGTGACGTGAGTAGTCACCAGCACTGCTGGTAATTAAGCCCCAACCTAACGCATGCCATGGAAGTAAATAATATTAGTATATACCACACAAGTGAATAGTGCTTTCCGTGTGCGCTAATTGGTTAACTCGGAGGTGATTATCCAAGCGCTAGCACCTCTGAGTAGCGTGTGCGAGATTTGAAATTTCCGTCGACATTTTACAAAAATTGAGTTGTCTTTTTGGTTCAACTTTTATGGAGCTTGTGTGGTATATACCCAAGCAATAATATTCACCTCAGTGTCGGTGAAAGTGGAGGATATTTACTGAGCTGCGAATACCCACCACTACTCGCCTCCGCTTTGGTTAATATTTAACAATTATCCTGCGAAATCGCGTGGGATATCGCCTGATACTTAGCAGACGAGGCCGTAGGCCGAGTTAGCTAAAACCAGACGATTTTCCGCGAGATTGAGCAGGATAATTGTTTTATTATTCAACACATCGATGACAAAGCGCAATCGTCTATACGTTGAGTACACACGACGAATATTGAGCGCGTTATGACCATATTTGGACGTTGTCACAATGTGTTGAATAGTAATTAGACATACCTCAGTGATTTAGCCTTTTAGATTGCAAGTAAATGTTTTCTCATTAGAATGCCTAACTTGCAAAAAGACCCTCTCCCTACCATTATTTCCTTCAATTTTCATCCAAGCATTCTTATTGAATCTCGAACTGGACTATTAGCCCATGCCATCATTCCCGCGTTTAGTTTACAAGCAGTTTTGTCGAAAGAGTCATTGTTGTTATTGCTTTTGCTACAACTGTAAGGAGACATCCTCAAAGGTTAACAATATTTATCATGTTAATTCAATAACTTAAGCACTTTTTATTAATAATAATTGTGCACTTAGTGTGCTTTTCAACATGTTTTTTACATGGCTTTAAATAGTTTCATTTTGAGCAAGTACTATTTAAGATGTCACAAATTCTCTGTTTTGAGACTGTTTGCAAACTGACGATTTTCTATTTGCGCCAAGGGTTTTATTATCTCTCACATAGTTGAAGTACAAAATGTTTGATTTTTTATAAAGGACTTAGTTTCGCTTTTGTCAGTGTTTATGAAAAAAAGCTAGAGTGAATCTTTTGCAGTGAAAAAGACCAGCTTTCGTTAAAAACAAAGCAGAAAATATTGCAATTTGTTAGGACAGTTAAGCTTAGTTTTCTTGTGAGAATCAGTTTTTTAAGGTTGTCTTTTTCCAAAAGTTCTCATGGGTGTTTCCAAAAGTAGCTATTCGCTTCCCCAAATCATCTTCATAAAACAGAATTATCGTTTTTCCTTGCACGTAATGTTGATGCATTGCAGGGATAAATCGTTTCAGATATGTGCACAGTAAATCCTTGCGATGTGGCCATGACTTCCAGATAGCTCGGAAATTAACACAATAACATTGCTGGAATGATGTACTTTTGCCCAAAAAAAAATTGAAACATACCATCACTGCGTTGAACCATGTGGTATGTCAATATTTAAACCTAAATTGT
>NC_090886.1:42342902-42345402 GCF_036669925.1 Montipora capricornis
TAAACCAAATTTTTGTAACAGCAAATTAGCCAATCAGATTGCGAGATTACAAGCAGTTGTGGTAAAAATCAATTTCATTGGAGTTCCGACCAATCCTGTAATAGACTCCTTCGTGAACGTTATACGATACGCTCAAGATGGGATAATCACAAAATTATGATCGCGCCAACGTCTAATTTGATTTCTTTCATGCGAGGTTTGCGCTGGCGTCACGGTGGTCATTGCTAATTAACAATTAGACCCGTAGCCCTTGCGGGCTATTGACCCGTGGCCCTTCAGGGTTTTAGTATCACCCAACTAGTCGGACAGAAAAGGCAGTAATAAAGTTAGCAAATGCAAGTTGAAGAAATATTTATATGGGAATAAAACGAAAGAAAGCGTCACGCTTTTCGCTACTCGAGGACTATTACCAATAGTCCTCTAGCAGCGTAGCCAATCAAATTGCAGGATTTGCAGTAGTCCACTAGTTGGATGTTGCTAAAGCGTCATATTTTGTACCTGCGCGAATTTCTGAGATGCCGGATAAAACCCGAGATGGCCGCAAGACCTCCATGTTTCTTAAAGATTGTTACAAGAAACTGGAATAAAACTAGAGGGAAATGGCACAATGGATGACTATTATCGGTATTCTTGAAAGGTTGAGAATGAAGGAGCTCAAAACGTGTGATAAAACTTGTGCAGGGGATAGAACAAAAAGATCTTTCAATTAAATTAACTATTGGAAAGTAATGTGACGTGCTATTTTCTACCCATGTAAACCCTGTGGGCGTTAGCCCCACTAATAGAATTGCGCCCACACAAGGACAGAGGAAAGCTCTGACCAGGGTGGGAATTGGAACCCACGACCTTCGGGTTAGATCACCGCTGCTCTACCGACTGAACTACAAGGTCAGACGGGAGCAAGTAATGGGAATTTACGATGTCAATTTCACGGCAATGAATATGCACAAGTACGAGGAAGGGTTGCAAAAGTTTCAACAGAAATAACCAACGAATGGAACTGGGCCCACACAAGGACAGACATTTTCAATTACCGCGCACCAGTGGCTTAGCTGGTTGAGCATCGGGCTGTCATGCGGGAGGTCGTGAGTTCGACTCCGGCCGGACCAACACTCAGGGTCTTAAAATAACTGAGGAGAAAGTGTTGCCTTTGTAATTACATCTGCAAATGGTTAGACTTTCAAGTCTTCTCGTGTAAGGTCTGTAAACCGGAGGTCCCGTCTCATAGCCCTTATTTGTAATTAAATAGTATGTGACGTTGGCGTTAAAGAACCCACTCACTATTCGATAAGAGTAGGGGACGTAGTCCCCGGTGTTGTGGTCTGACCTTATCTGGCCTCACTGGCGTCACTTCCAAAAACAAATTGTAAACTACGTAATACGAAGTCTGGCTAAAGTCCCCCATAAAGCATTCTAAATTAGTCCTGAAAAGCCCCAAGGAGAGAGACTAATAGATTTACTTCACTTACCTTGGTAGCGTGCGTAAGCATTTTCTGTAACTTTGTCATTTCCATCATTTTCTGGCTTAACATCGCTGCATTTCTCTGAGCTTTGTCTTCAGACATCTGATTCAAAAAATGAAATAACGAATGTTTTAGGTAAACAACAAGTGGCAGAGGGACGAATCAAGATTTAAAGTTTGTCCAGAGTCCATTTTATGCGAGACCTGATAGAGAAGTCAACCGCTTACCTTCAGCGCAGATTGCAATCTTCTTGTTTCTTCCTCGCCGCTGGCGTTAAACTAATGAAAAAAATAATTAAGAAATTTATAAATACCGAGAAAGTTAGTTCCTGTCATAGCTAAAGGAAATCTTAAAAAAAGTCTGTTTTCCTTTCTTTCCAAAGTGAACATCACCCGTTGAAATCAATTCCACTCCTCAAGAGACTCGATCCGATGCTATTTATAACATTGTTTTGTGGCCTATGCTTCAAAAACGTGCTACGTTTTAACCATTTGAAACAGGACTACAAGTTCCACTTCACTTAATTCACCTTTAATCATAACATTGAAATCGATGAAATGATAAAAAGCAAAAAAGAATAGACTGCTACCAGCCCTTCTGAGTCAGTCGAACCGCCTGCTTTAGTCACGCAAGCGCGAGCTCTATCATCACTCTCCCCTCGGCTCGGTTGCGTGACTGACAAAAGGGACTGAAGAAAATAAGTATGACAAAAACAAAGCAAGGTTGCTCGAAGTCGCGAATAGGCCATTTTAAAAATATCAAACATTCAGCTTGATAGTGAGGCAGTGAGGACAAAAACGATAGAATCACGTTGGAATTAATGTTTAAAATATTTAGATATCATCCACTTTCTTTTGTCTTTGTCCTCTAAGCCTCTCTTTCAAGTTGAATTATAATATATCGAAAAAGGCCTGTTGCGAAGAGAAAAGCGGGGATTGGCAATGACTGTCGTCTGGCTGAGCTCGGGACATTTCACCCACCACCCCTCCGCATTAAAGTTTCAGCTTTCCTTACCGACTCCGTTGATACCATACTAC
>NC_090886.1:42352902-42370402 GCF_036669925.1 Montipora capricornis
TTACAAATAAAATCTTGGTTGGAATTTCGCAAGTCATCGTAAAAAAAATTCAATTTTGCCCAGTGAGGGGCTAAAATTATATCACAAGCTGAAAATCGCTTCGAAACCTCGATACTACAATAAACCCTGAGGCCTTATCGACACTAAAGGCGCAATTACACTACAGAAAAATTTCTGCAGGGCCATAGGCGCCTATGGTCCTGCGGAAACTCCAGTATTTCTTTACAAAAGTTATGGGTCCGTACCGCTTTTTTGACGGGTCCGGACCCAACTTTGTCTGTAGTGTAAATGCGCCTTAAAACGTTTTCAAAATTCACGGATTGGCGAAAATGAGGAACAATATTGTTCATCCACACACATCTTGGTATCGGTTTAACCATCCATCCATATTACAATTCCCAAACAGTATTTGGTACTTTTTAAAAAACCTTCGTTTTCAACTGTAACTGATGATCAATGACTTAACTATCGACACTGGTTGCGGTCGCATTAGGGAGTTAAATTAAGTTCCTATTGTTCAGTGTTCCGCTAGGGATTCAAAACACCAGAGAGTTGACAATAGAGTAGTGTCAACACTAGTGTATTACTGTGTTCACGCTAGGCCGAAACATAATTAGTCTGATCACGAATGAAACATGTTTCGTTATGAAAAGTGTTCACATAAGACAAAGCATTGCACGAACTATGGTTGAAACATAATTATTCTGAGCATGATTGAAACAACCTCGCGAGGTAGTTTCAATCATATCAGACTAAACACGTTCAAAATGGCGGATGGATGCGGAGAGAAGGCGAGTGCCCAAAAGAACCAAAATTGGGGCTATTATGAGCCAAATGTCCAGTTGCAATATGGGCCGACGAAGAAATACAACGGCAATTATCGGCGATTACTGAGCTTGTGGAAAACGGAATATCTTTTACCGAACAAAGCACAAATGCCGTCTCCTCTTTAAACGATGCATAGCCCCCCTCCTCCGAAGGGCTTGAAAATTAACACTAAAGCAAAGAATGGATGCAACAGTTAGAGTAATTTCCTGAACTCCATTCTACAGCTGAAGTGTATAAAATTTGTGCGAGTTCCATGAAACAGCATAAATTTAACAACCATGCATGAAACGTGCATGAAACCGACATCTGATGTGAACAATGCAATAAACATTCGTTCAACAAAAGTTGAACGGATGTTGGGCAAATGTTGGACGCAAAAACAAGGTTGTGCGGAGGCCGTTCAAACGGTTCCAACATTGCGTCAACAAAACAACTGACACATTAACGAAATTAGATTGCGAGGAACTAAGAACTAGAAACCAGTCTCTCTCTCGTCCAGATAAACTACGCCATATTGACTTTTGCGGCCTGGTGTGAGCATGCGCGTGTTCTACAATTGTTGAACAAAGTGTTCAAACGGCTTCAGCACCATTCAACATCATCGAACACAAAGGAAAAGTTGAATCGATGTCGAATGAAAGTTTAAACCGATTTAAACTTGATTCAATACGCTTCCAACATTTATTACACTTTCAACAATGTTCGACGACCCGTTCAAACGCACCCAACATTTGGTTCAACAAAGTGTTGAATGCATGTTGAAGCAAAAGTTGAAACCGTTTAAACGGAGCTGAACACGTTTCTCTTCCACACACCTCCATCTTCATTGCCTTTGCCCTCGTCTCTTGTTTTGCCACAATGTCTTTCCATTCTCTCTCGATATCGAACAATTTTTGTTGCTGTTGGACCACTTGTGTCTTCAGACTCGTTATTTGATCTTCATAGTCTTTTATGTTACTTTCTAACTGGGTTACAATATGATCTCTGTTCTGGAAAAAGGGAGCCCAATTGACGAGTGGTTAAAGAGTTAAATAAAGAAGGCATAATTACTGTCTTTGTCATGCATCGGCTCTTAAGCTGGTGACGTTTGAAGCGCATAGCCCACTCTTTAACTTCTCTTCCCTCCCCAATTTCTACAGAATAGGCTTAAACCGAAGGAAATAATACTTGCAAACAACTTTGTTCCATTTTTTTTTCAAAAAAATGATTTTCAAAATCGCTTATCTTTGGATCTTGATATCAGCAGGCAAGTCAGAAATTTAAAGAAAACGACAAAACTTTTAAGATTACAAGACATGTTTCGACAGAAACTTCTGTCATCTTCAGTTGATTAATGTACAAAGCGTTAAGTTGAATTTATAAGTAGGAAAAAGTGCTAATTATGCCAGTAACAACGCAACAACGTTTTACGTACATTCCGTTGTTACTGGCATAATTAGCACTTTTTCCCACTTATAAATTCAATTTAACGCTTTGTACATTCATCAATTGAAGATGACAGAAGTTTCTGGTGAAAGATGTCTTGTAATCTTAAAAGTTTTGTCGTTTTCTTTAAATTTGTCGCTTATCTTTACTTTCAAATTTCACGGGCGCGGCCATCGTAAACAATTGTGACGTGTGAGGGTTGGTTGCCTATTGTTGGAGCACAAAAAGCTTATATATATATATATATATTATATAGATCAGTTACAAAGGTCTCTCGAGCCAACAGCGCATCTTTGCCCCCAGAAAGGATCACTAATGGATTCACAGTCCAAGCCTCGGCGAAATGTAAGTCCTTGGTCACTTCTAAACTCTCTCTCTCTCTCTCTCTCTATATATATATATATTAACTAGTTTACTTAAATGATAGAAATTATGCCGGGCGAAGGGAGATGTTCAAATTTAACGACGGTCCGAGAGTGGAATTGAAAAGCAAAATTCCTTGCGCCTTTGACCACAATCCCCTGCGTTTCGAAGAAAAATGTGTTCTTCTCCCGATTAGAGAGCTGCCTCGTTCGCTCGCTTCAAGCTCACTCACTGCAGCAGCAATTAACAAAAGGGCAGTCCTGTGACGTCACAATTATTCAAGATGGCGGCGCCCGGGAAATTTGAAACCCCCCAAAAAAAGCGATTCGAAAACTTATTTCCGAGACAAACGTTTTCTTTGCAAAAAAATTTAAAAATTTTAGTATAGAGGTTATAAATTTAAGTGCATATTGGAGTGGAGGTTCCCTTTAAGAAAACTGGAAACATTGATATATAAGATAAAAGGCAAAACAAAGTTGAAGTTAATGAGGAAAAAAGTTGGACCTTAAACTCCGAAAACCCTGAATGAAATAAGTACTGTATAAAAGCTAAATTCTAGGCGATATAAAGACGATATTCGTGTTGTCTCCTATTATTTGCCAGTGAAAGTGAACACGTCTGCATGCATGTTACAGACGGACGAACTCTTCTCTGTAATTGAAGTTATACACTGAAGTGAACCTCGGCAGCTTTGTTTGAATCGACAAACAGAGGGACTGAAACAGAGTTTCCCGGACTTCGAATATAAAAATATGTTAATATTTATGATTTAAAAAAATTTAATTTAAATAAAAGTAATCACCAGAAGTTTCTTGCCCAGCTCTTCCACTTCTCTCCCCGCCTTTTCGCGTTCTGAGCCTAACTCCATCTCCTTTTCCTGCGAAGTCACAACGATACACTAAACAACAGTGGCCCGTTTCTCGAAAGTCCCGAAAAACGTTTCGGGCTCGGAAAGCCATTTGTGAAACTGCCAACCGCTTGTTTTGGAAAGCCGATCTTTTATTTAACATGTTTTTAAGGTAACAAAAAGAAAAAGAACTGCGTAGTTTGACGACTTAAATCCTCTCCGTTCTTGAGATACAAAGGGAATTGTGACACCCGAAAATGGCTCGTAAAGTTTCGGGATTCTCGAGAAACGGGTCCCAGGGTGTCACAATTCCCTTTGTATCTCAAGAACGGAGAGGATTTAAGTCATCAAAGTTAACAGTCATTTTTCTTTTTGTTATCTTTTAAAACATGTTAAAAGATAGATTTTCCAAAACGAGCGGTTGGCAGTTTCACAAATGGCTTTTAGGGCCAGAAAAGGTTTTCGGGACTTTCGAGAAACAGGCCCCAGGCCCGGGTTGCTCGAAACATGGATAGCGCTAATTGCCAGCTTTAAACATATCCGTTTTGATTAAGCGCTAACCAGGCTTCGAGCAACCGGCCCCTGGACAATAAAGCTGAACTGTTTGTTTGTATGACAAAATTCGTTGAAATTTTTCGAGAAACTAAGTGTTACTGAGAAACCTAAACCACGCTAAAACTATTTCTGGTGCTGGATTTGGATGCACATGCTCCAAACTGAAATTCCTGTCTTGAGTTTTCTGCCGCGGAATGACACCAAAAGGCAATTTTAAATTCTGGCTTCCAGGGTGATCTTTGGTACTGAGTCCCGAATTTAACTTTATCAAACTTATGAAATACAGCAAACTGGTTGCCTTCTTAAAGTTGGGTTTCTCATAAAGTGGGAATGTTACGTTAGAATGATTTCAGTTTCTAAATATGGTTCCATGATCTCAAAGATTCAGGCAAACCATATAGTTTTCAACAACAAGCTCCACACATTGCCGTACTCACCCTCAGCAGCCTGTTCTTCAACACCTCGAGCTCCTTGTCGTGCATTTCTTTGGATTCATCTTGCAGTTTGTGGATGGCATTTATTCGTTCATAATGCGAATCTCGAGCCTTCTGCCGCTCATCCTCAAGTTGCTATTACCAATAAACAGAAAGCATTAGAATGTTTGTCAAGACGTACACCGTACGGGTGGAAACTAACTTCAGAGTCTGTGAACGAAATCCTGAAGAGTGAAGAGTGGCAATTTCGAAAGAAAGCTGCTTATCCATACTTTCCTTTTCAGCTTTCAATCACTTCAACCATTTGAATCGATTGAATTCCCAATATTGAGTTTTAAAGGGCTCATTCCTTCGCCTTTCATAATTGTCGAATTCCAAAATCGTTGCGAGACAAGTTGCACGAAAAGTAGAACTTAATTCTACTTTCGGCAACGACTCTTGCAACTTGCCTCGCAACGATTTTGGCCGTTGCAGGGTATGTTACACTGTGAAATGTTTCGTGCATTACTTGCATGCATGCATGCAGTCCCGCCATAATGTCGCCAAAACATTGCGAGACAAGTCGAAACATTTCACAGTGTAACAGCGCCTTTGCTGTGTAAAAGAAAACTGCTCTACTGAATTTGGATCCCAAGGTTACAAAGGAGAGGAGGTGTGCCACAAATTCAACTTTTAATCATAATAAAGAGCAGTGTATAAGAGCAATTGGTGTTGATACAGTGGGACCGCTTTCTCTGCCTTACAGCAGGAATTGTACTGGACTCCTATCGCCTTGTGTTTCTAGATTACTGTAATCCCGAACTTGTTTTCTATTTTGACCCCAAAAAATGCTGCATGTTCTGTTTTCCCAAGGAGATAAAATTTTGTCTTTGTTCTAAAGTTCAAATTTGGAGACGCTGCATTATTCCCTCGAACGAATCTCTAGCAGCGTCTCTCAGCTTAATTGGCGAACTAACCTGTTTGAGTTTTTCTACGCAATGTTTCGCCTCTTTCTGTTCCTCATGTAGCTGCTCTTGCAAGAGACCAATTTTGTGCAGATAATTCTGCTTCTCATTCGCCAAGTTTCCCTCGGCTTGTTTCAGCTGTGATCGTAATAATTCCATCTCACTACGAAGCTGATCTTTCTCTATGCTTAGTTCAAGAACCTTCAGTTCATTTTTCTTTTCAACTTCAACAACTTGTTGCGCTTCTTGTTTCTCTCTGGACAGGCAATTTTTTAGCTCCTTTATTTCATGTTGGATGTTGTTCCTTTGGACCTCCAAGTCCATTAACTGACTCCTGAAAAGTTTAAGGTCAGACTGAGTGACTGTTTAGCAAAACTCTATTTTGGCTAAACTCTCCCGGAAATCGCGTTAAAGCCAGGAGAAAAAACAAATCCAATACATACACCTCATTTGCCCTGTGGAAAGGAACCCAGGTGGCCCTCGGATCCCAGAGCCTGTGGATTCCGGATTCCCTGATCCTGAGTCGTGGATTCCATTGAAATCTGTGGATTCTGGATTCCTTACAATGGATTCCGGATTCCACACACTGGATTCCGGATTCCAAAGCCTCACATTTGCCGGATTCCAGAATCCGGATTCCTTCACATCGGGCAAACCTCATTTTTTTCAAAGAACCATAAAGGGTATTGCTTTGTAGAATTGTTGTTCCTTTGGTTTTTGTAGTTGCTCATTGTTGACTAACAGAGTTTTTAACTCACCCATTCACCTCTTTACAAGGATGCAAAACTATTACGTTAGTGAGCATAAGAATAAACTTTTTGAGGAGTTAAGAAAAAGTGGGTTTTATGGTCCAAGAAATATTCATCTAAATGTAAATGACTAAATGCTTTATTTACAGCGGAAGTGCACTTAGCTATCAAGCTTGTTCACAGGCACCCCACTTTTAATAATCTGAAAGAAACAACTCAAACTTAACAGAAACATGATTAAGAACCCCCAACTGACAGGAGGCAACCAGTTGGCTTTTTAACAAGCATAGTAGAGTTGAATCCTGGACAATCAGAAACAAATCCAAACCAGAGGTTAGAACGGGATTTGAACCAGGGTCAACCGCATGCAACCCTGACGCCCTAACCAATGGACCATGCCACGTCCTAAAAGATTTTCTCCAAAATGAGACTTCAAAAGTATTTTCATGAAATTTATACTTCTGCAATAACAATACAATGTAAAAGTCTAAAACAAATTTTGTGGCATCACCTTGTTTTAGTTGCTTGTTGTCGATATTGTTCCACCAAATTTTCAGACGATTTGACCTCAGCTTTATTACGTTTGACTGTCTCTTCAAGTACTTGAATTTCCTGTAGAGCAATCTGTTTGGTAAAATGGATGAAAAGGATTAAATCAACCAAAACATACATCAACATTTACTGTAGGACCCTCCGCTAGCACAATACTGTAGTATTCTTTGGAATTCCATTTTATAAAGGATCCAGAGTCCTGGATGAGATAATAATAATCATCATAATTATAACATCAACAACAATGTAATGAAGGCAGACTGTTGATATTGGGTTTTGATCAAAATACTAGTAATTCAAATAAATGTTGCCATTGGAGAAACGTTTTGTACATTGAAAATAGAATCCAAGCATCAAATTATTCCAATGTTCTTTAATCTA
This sequence comes from Montipora capricornis, assembly GCF_036669925.1. Taxonomy (NCBI): domain Eukaryota; kingdom Metazoa; phylum Cnidaria; class Anthozoa; order Scleractinia; family Acroporidae; genus Montipora; species Montipora capricornis. The sequence continues at coordinate 42,359,981 of NC_090886.1, forward strand.
CTTGATATCCTGTAAAAAAACTATTTCTTAAAGACCTTGATGGCTCAATTGCTTTAGTCTGAATGAGGCTACAACCCACAACTTCAGCTGTTCAGGTCTGCTACTGGAGGTGCCCTGCTATGTTGACTCAGGATAATACAATAGAGTGGTAAAGTGATGATGTCACAAAAACTAACTTTATGAACCTACATGATGAGGAATGCATATGGCCCCTCGCCAAAAATCAGCATATTGTTGCAATATGGGGGTAAGATATTAGCCCTTCCATGCTTCAGCAACTCCATACAAATCCTTGTAATTTTGTCTTGGTTCTAAACCATTATTAAAACAAAAACAAAATTACAAGGATTTGTATGGAGTCACTGCAGCCAATATCTCATCCCCAAACTGCAATAAGATGCTGATTTTTGGCAAATGGCCATTCTTCATCATGTACTTTCTGAAGATCTTAATCAATCCCATAAGTTCATAATTTTAAATATTTGTGACATCACAATTTACCACTCTATTTGATCTTGTGCATCACAATATCGATTCACTAATTCTATAATTTTGTGTTGCTAGACTGTAAGAGGGCTGTCTCTTATTTAGACCATCAAGTAAAGTGTGACAAAAAGTGCCCACTTGATACATGGCCGTATGATACGCAGGAGCAATTCTCAACAAACAATGCAGCTATTAAAACATGCAAATCTTAAATATATTATTTTCTTCTTTCAGTACCTTCTTCCTTGATGTGGCCTCTTCAAGTTCAAACTCCACACTTTTAACCTCTTGCAAACTTTTGTTAAGTTTAGTTTCACTTTCTTGCAGCTGTAGGGTTAATGAAATGTTAATTAGTAGAGGCTAATGCCTGACACATGCATGTCAGGTCTTCATGGCAGCCAAGTTACCCTATCAACTCAATAGATATTAAATTTGAGTTGATTCACTGTACCCTGAACCCCGAGGCAAATGTAGTAATCAAGTGAACCTGTTTGACCATTGCTTGCCATTCACCATCACAGGAATGGATCGTGTCTGTCCATGTCCACTCAAGTTCATCTGCCGACTTTTTCTACCCTGCATTAAGACCATGCTGGGTATCAGACCCAGTAGGATACTGTAACTGTGCACCTTAGATGATCCAACTCAGTTTGGGTGTATTGGACAATCCTCCACCTTAAGGCTAATAGGCTCCCGGTAAATCCTTCTTACTAGCATGATAATTATCTGATTTGGATGAGTGCCAGAAAGAGTGCTTCAAAATACATTATAGGCTGCATGGTGCAACAAATAATAGCTCCATATGAAATGATTCGTCCACATTAATCCAAAAGATCAAGTAATCTTACGGAAAGAACTTTGAATTGACCCAAACTTTGTTGCTTCAACATTTTGTGGACTTGGGTTTGTTGCACACTTAAAAGCATAAACGTCTACCCAGTAGTGCTGGTCCAGTTAATAATGTAAATGGAGCAGAGCAGGATGGTAAAGTGCTGGAAATAATGTAGCAGCTCTTGTGATCTGCTATTGTTTGATAGTGTAAGCAGCTTCTATATTGTTTAAGTCTAAGTCTACTTAAGTCATTGTTTAGTCTTTTGTTTTTGGCTTTGTTATTGAGCCAATCACACGGTTCGTTACAAGGGCTGCTACATAGTGCTGAGGGTACTTGTATGTCTCCTAGCAAGTCAAAGAATTATTACTTTTACTTTATTTTTTTACCTTGAGCAAAATTTTCTGATGAGCTTCTCTTTGAACAATGAACATGTCTGCCTTTTGACAAAAACAGCAATGACCATGAGAACATGAAAACTACTTCCACTGCTCTGAAATGTGCAAACACTGCCTAATACCAAATCTTGTTACGCACCTTTTGTGGTGAAAAAATAGCCTGGGATTTTGTTTGAGGTGTGGAAGTCATAAATCCTCCCTTAACTGGCGCATGCTCATCAATTTGAAACCTCTGGTCACTCCTATCCTTGTGTGTGGAATAACTTTCGTCATGACAAGGAGCTGTTGCAGTCAACAACGAAAACAAAATAATATAATGAGAAGATGAGAAAGAAGCAACTTCTTCAAAGCTTTTACAGTGAAGATACATTTAGACCTGACCTCTCTCTCCCTTATCTCATCTTCAAGGAGTTGTTGCCAGTTAACAAAACAAAACAAAATCAAAGGAGATGGGAATGAAGCAACTTCTTCAAAACTTTTACAAATTAATATGAAACTACCTTAAATTTTACTAGACCTTTTATCGTCAAGTTTTATATACCTCTAAGCTTTTGTTTTTGTTTTTAACTTAAAATATAATTAATAGAGACCCATGTAAAATAATAATGCCTTATTTTCATTACTAGCACACCTCTTAAAATTCCTCAGCTGTTTATTACGCAAGATTGCCACACCCAGGCACAGATGCAGGCTGGAATACACCATTAATCACATCTTTTCAACTAAAAAACAACCACTAAAAATGTCCTACAACCACATTGACGATGCTACAGCCAAGGGTGAATTCCCAGTTTCTTAGATTCTTGTGTCAACTTGTTTTACATGCAACCCTCACCTCGCTGTTTTGATGGAGACTGCAATTTAATGCTAGGACCAGTTTTCCTGCCTATCTCAGCCCCAAGTTGTGATGTTTGTTGCCTTGTATGTGTATATGCCACCTCATCCACATCATTTTCAGTCTGATATTTCCTTTGTTCTACAAAATTGTCTCTATTATCATCGTCATTGTCATCATCATGGTCATTGTCATAATTCATTGCTGCTCTAAAAGCAGAAGTTTCCATGATAAACTCACCATCTGTTTCCAGGTGATAATTTCTCTGTTGTACAGCTCTCGATGGTACAAAATCGTCTCTAAATCGAACTTCCTTATGAGAAGCAGACCCAGATTGCCTGCCGGATGTTGACACACTGGACTCAAAAGAACTGCTTTGATCTGTTGCACTATTTTGCTCTGAAGTTCTTGGTCGTAATTGCGGTGACAGAGATTTCTGGAATACTTTCTGTGTTGTACTAGAAATTGTGTTACTTAAATTTCGTTTCTCTTGAACTTGACCATCTGACCTTGAAACTGAAAGTAAATTTTTAGGAAACCAATTATTCCTGCTGTGGTCACTTACCATACCAAGAGACTATTAAGTTGACGATATTGTAAGTTTTTAACCCATTGAATCCTGGGAGTGAGACTGTTTAATGATTTTACTCATCAATGCGTTGTGGTTTAGGGTTCAACCGGTCAAAGTCAGTAATTTGTGACATGTGCCTACTAACAAAATAGATTTCACCTGTGCCATGACTACCCTTTATATCACACACAGGTCTTTATTTACCTTCCTGGACACTTCCAGATCCCGAAACAGAACTTTTGGATTGGCCACTACTAAAAGAAGATAAAATAAAATGAAAAGTTTGCGGAGCAAAGACAAACTGGAAGATTTTGAGCTTCAACAGAAAAGGTAAATAAATGAAATTAGTCATTAGAGGTAGCTGAATTAATAATAATAATAATAATAATAATAATAATAATAATAATAATAATAATAATAATATTATAATTATTATCCTAACAATGAAAAGTATCTGAGGTTGCAAGACTTAGTACAACTGTGCATGTACGTTTGCTTTCAGCACAAGAAAAAGAACAAGTAGGAAATGCAATTAAACTTTTAATGGACTCTATGCAGTGAGAACTGAGCTGGTACAAATAGCAGTTATTTCAATTCATTCCTCACCTATCTTGAAAGATCCACAAGGGCTGTCTGTATTTGAATGTTATAGACGTTAGTTGACAATTGTTTAGAAGTGAAAAAGTAAGGATATTAGCCAGGGTTGTATTATGAATAGATTAAAGGAAACAGTTACTGTTAGGAAACAAAGAGATGAAACGCTGACAAAACATTGATAAGCCAGGTTATTATTCTTACTATTTTATTCAATTATACTGTTACAGTAGCTGACCTGCCAAGCTGGTTGGAAATGGGTCCAAGACAAAATATTAAGGATATTAAACTCATGATAGTATTTGGCCAGGGTGCAAGGATGCCCCAGTGGAGAGGACACTTGCCTTCCACTAATGTAACCCAGGTTCGATTACCATACTCGGCATCATAAGTGGGATGAGTTTGTTGGTTCTCTACTCTGCACCAAGAGGTTTTTCTCCCCAGTACTCCAGTTTTGCCATCTCGTCAAAAACCAACATTTGATTTGATTTGAGTTAATTTGATGATTTCAACGAAAAAAGTGAAGGAAAGCAGCCAGGATGAGTCATAATAAAACACTTAAATGGGCGTTCTCTGGCTAAAAAACATTAAAAATTGCAAGCTTTCGACCCCTAGAGCTGTGATCTTCAACGGACAAAAAAGATGAATGAAGTAAAAATTTGGAGAATATATAGTGAGATAAAAATGATAATAATAAAGTGAAATTAGGGAAAAAAGATGATTAAGAATTTTTGTTTAAAAGTATGCGGTATTGTCCAGGAAGTGGGCAAGAGTTATTGTCCGCGTCAGGCGTGGTAAAGGTGTGCCAAGATTCTAGAAATTTCCTGATGTGGAAATTTCCTTTGTCAATGATTGATGCATTGTTGAAGTCAATGACGTGGTTGTTAGACCAAGCATGATTGGCAATTCTGGAGCCTTTGGCCGCTGGCTTCACTTTTCTGATATGTCCTTTTCTCCTCGTGGCAAAGGATCTGCCTGTTTCGCCAATGTAATAGACCTTTTTACTGATACGGCGGCCATTGTGATTTTTATTGTTTCGAATAGCTACTATGGGATGCCCAGGGGGCAAATACATATTAATTTGCCCCCTGAGCATCCCATAATGTCTTTCGAAACAATAGAAATCAAAATGGCCGTCGTATCTGCAAAAAGGTCTATTCCGAGAGCAACTGCCACAGGGGATTTTGTAGACAACATTGGGTTGTGAAGCTAATGGGGATCATGACTTAGGAATCGGAAATTCTTGTTGGAGCGTTTTTTAATATCGTGTTTTTTTTAACAAACATGTTAGGGGTTCAGTGACACCTTTGATGTACGGAAGGGATGCAAAGAATTGTATGGCTTGGGCGGTTCCACTAATTTGAAAAACATACCAACTAATTATTCTTCGGGGGAAGGAATCATGGAAGATCGGGTTCTTCTTGTCTTGATATTGTGGATAAATTTCAACTGTGCAGACTGGAAACAGTCTGCGCAGTTGTTTGTGTTTGACAATAATCGCTGAGGAATTTGCATGGAGCAAATAATGATACATGGAGTAGTCATCAAAGTGACTGTAATATTGCTGTAGTTGTCATTCATATTCCCTAAAATGCATTGGATGGATCATATTACATGATTACCAGTGATAATGAGTATTAAACCTTACCTGGAAGAGCTGTAGTAATTATCAACTTGGCCACCAAACAATTTGGAAAGAAGTTCAGCTCCTTCTCTGACCTTATCATCAAAGTACTCTGGTGGATAGATTTTTTCAAATGTATGTATATTGATTTCAATGGCTAATTATCACAGACAGAATAACCCCATGTGCCAATGTGCAAATGCCAAACAAAGGCAGAGTTATTTGAAGAGTCCTGGCCAACTGTTGACCCCATTACCTCCTGCACAGAGGTGCTACAATATACTTTATGCTCAACAAATGAAGCCCATCCATTTTCTGCAGCTTAGTGGCAGAAGATTCAAAGTGGACATACGGGATGTTGCAGACCCTTGAGGTCCCTGGTAAACCAGCTTCCACTGGTAAGTAAAATTCTCTGGTGTTAGACAGTAAAATCAGTCTAAGGGTCTGCTTGATTGGGAGATCTGGATTGAGATCTTAAAATCTGGATCTTCAGATTTCCAATCAAACACAAGACCTTTTGCAGGTGTTGTCTTGTCACGTTTCAAATGTAGCTAGCAAATCAGGCAGCTTACACTGAGCACTGGACTGCTGGACCACTGCCTCAAAAATTTATGTGCTCGATCTTTGATCATCGCCTTTGAGATGGACAGGGAAACAGAAATCGCTGCCGAAAATACTCAGAATTCAGGCATCTCTTTTGTTTTTCATGAACAAAACTTTCCCAATCCAAGGTTCATGAACTCTGTTCAAATGTTTCTTATGCTATTCATAAAATTTCCTGTCCGCCGGCTCTTATTGAAAACCCTGTAAACAGTAATCTCCCTTCCTCTCGGCAGCATTTCTACCATTGAGGTAAACTAGACTAAGTGTAATCATTACTTACCATTTGTTCCAGCATCATAATTTACAGCCAAATTCAATTCTTTTAATTTTTCAGTTATATCTTCATCATCCACCTCCTCTATGTCTTCTTCTCTAATTAAATCTTCAGTTGCTTCAGACATTTCACTTTCCAGATCATTGGACTCAACACCTACGTTTCTTTGGCCACCATTCACCATGTCCAGAGATATTTCAGAATCAATCTCCCAATTGTCTTGATTAGTAGGCACCATATGCTGCACTGGTGATAGAGCAGATGGTATGGGCTTTCTTTTCACCCTATTTCTTCCCTTTGTGTTTTGTCCTGCTTGTGATCGTGAATCATAGTAAAGTTCAGTCTTTTGTACATTAGGACTTCTATTAACTTTGCCAAGACTTTGTGCGTGTGTATGATTAACCTTATGAGTCCCGGGTGAATGAAAGCTTTGAGTTTTTTGTTGTTTAGAATAGTTTTCTTTGACTGTAGTTTTCTTCTTGGACATCTTTTCAAAATCTTGCTCATATTTCATGCTATTTGTTTCATGAAGTACCTGTCCTTTGACTTGCTCAGTATGCTTAGGTTTAGAAACCCCATTGTGTAAATAATAATTGTGAAGAACTTTAGATTTCTTCTCTGACTTGGCTTTAGCTTTTGCATGAGATGGTTCAACAACTGCAGACCTTGTGGTATTGAACTGTCCAGGTGATCTTTGAATCTCATGGGATGCTTCTTCTGGTTTGCCTTTTATATCCTTCCTTGAAGGAGATCTTACATTTATCTGGTGTAGTTTTGGAGGTGAATGCTGAGGGGACCTATTGTTCTGCAGATCCTCCTCATCAATTTCCCTGATTGAAACATTCTGTCCAAGAAGATATTCGGTGTCATCACTGCAAATAGAATCAGCTGAATGCAAACTTACATCAGCATCCATGACAAGTTTCTACAGAAAAGGAAGAAAATGCAGCGACTCGAGTCAGCTTAATTAACCCATTGACTCCTGTGAGTGAGACTAAACAGATTTTACTCGTCAACTGAGGGCATCCTGAGGTGCCTGTGGAGTGAATGGGTTAAGCATTATTCATGCAATAAACTGCACTACATTGTCTTTCTCTTTAATTTTTAGGAGACAAAGGGACACTAATGTTTTGTACAAGCAGATGAGGCTGCTGGCAACAACTTCAGACATGTATTCAAGTCTATAATGATTTGCAAAAAAAACACCTATGCTAATAATATTAGTTGTTTGCATATTATTGACAACTTTTTTGTTGACACTAACATGAATAACATGTAGGGAAATTTGAATAGCAGCCCTGCTGTCTGACCAAAATGATTACAAATTCAAAACACTGTTATCTGTTCTTTTACCAGAGTCAACAGACTATAACATCTTCATCTTATAAACAAAATTAATTATAATTCAAGTTATAAACAAAGTACTTTGATTCTGTGACAACAAATAACATTTAACATTGAAAATAACAAGAAACAAATGGATCCCTGGAAAGTATTTTTTCAACTCAAGACCACTTGTAGGGTCTAGTCAATTGCATTTTCTCCATAATCTTATTAAAAAGTCTTTTGATTGTCTCAGTTTGAAAATACAATAGAAGTGACGCTACTCAATTATTCACACTACACAAAAAATATATGATATGGTTGGAAACTGATGACCAGTCAAGGGTGAATTTATTTCCACAAACCACCGAATTGACCAACCATGCTTGTTATTGGCAATGGAAGACTAACTTATAGTTGACAGAACTGCTGCCTTTTTGGAATTAATGATCCCAGAGGTAAAACTCCTTGTAACGGTTCAAGTTGATAAACTTCAGCCATCTTCTTAAGTTACGAAATCAAAACAAAGCTTTTATTTGTTTTTTGATCATGAGAGGAGAGAAAAAACAAAAGGCCAAACTTCTTTTTGTAAATAAAAGAAAGACAGATCTTAAACTACGGTTGTCGTAACTCGATCTGAGCGAGAATGATCATGGCCGTTGAAAACCACTAAGGCAGTTGCAAAGGTGGCCTGACAAAAATATAGTGGCTCCTCCATTCACTTTTCGAACGAACTACGCATCTTAGTAGCATATTTATTTTATCTAAGTTCGAGTCACTGTACTCTTTAGCTTTTACCAACATATAACATGAGAAGTTTGAGAACGAAACGCCTCTATAGACATAAATTAAGAAAACGTGTGAACTGGTTCTCTGTAGACTATGCAACCCCTCATTCCGATTTGTGCTACCCCTAACACGTACATGAAGGTACGACTGCATCACGAGATCTGAAATCCACAAGTTTTTCACAATATAACACAATAAAACTCCACCGAGAAGTCGGAAACAATATGATGGAAGTAACTCACCAAATTTACTCGATGTTTTTGGGGTTTGTCAGCTGTTCAAGGACCAAGTGTTCAACAGCGATGCATAAAGATTGCGTAAACTAACCGTATCTAGGTCCCGTTCGAAGACAAAGTAAGCATAGTTCGATAAAGCCCAAATGGGAAAACAAAGTACCACACAAATCAAATGCAATGCGACATGCTGGCACCTTTTGAGGTGAAGAATTGACTTCTTGCCGTCGGCTGTACGCAACAAACGGTCGTCTCCGAGGAAAACAAAATTAGCGTATTCAAATAAAACTACAGTGCCCGCCACGATCGAGCAGATTCGTTGATTAGCTGTCAGAATCAAATCAGGTTTGAACTTTGGTGAGAAGTGCGAGAACCTGGGGAGAAAACACCTCTCCTAAGGAGGGAGGGGTAGTTTGAGTACTTTGTAACCAAGTCTTGAAAGATAAGAAAGAGCGTTGGTACTATAGAGTGTTTTGGGAAAGAGAGAGTGTCATCGATGAAAACGGAGATCTTTTTTTCGCGCAACACAGTTTAGGCGCATTTCCGACCTTGTTATGTCAGCTGAGGCTGTACAGGATTCAAAACCAGAAGGAGAAGCTGAAAACGTGGAAAATTTGGACGACAAAGCCATGGAACCACCCCCGGAGGCATTTGCAGTTCGTGCAAAAGGAAATACACGAGCATATGTCACCGTGTTTGTCCTTTTTGTAATCAATCTTCTGAACTATATGGACAGGCAAACAATAGCAGGTAGGAAACTATAAGGCTAAAGTGTACAGAGTATACGGACCACTTATTTTCATATCGTGGAACAAAAACTTCAAAAGCTTTAGTCTAATTTGGATGTGATGACTGACGGCTTTGCGAGGCAGTGAATTCCGTAGTTGCTTCAGTTTCTAACATTAAGTTATGACAGAGCAACCTTTTCAGCTTTTTTCTAAAAATCACACGGAAATTATGCATACATGTGTATCCTGATTTCACCTATAATATTATATTATTTTGAATAAAGACTAAGTTCCATAGACATGTAATTATTATACAGTAAACTATTCATTGCTATGTATCGCACAAGTGAACAGTGCTTTTCATTCATTCTGATTGGTTGGCATGGATGTGATTAGCAAGCTACCATTCACTTTCCAGGACACAAAGGAAAATTATGCCTTCCAGTAGTCATTATCAGGGCCATTATTACATGTAGTATCCAGCAGCTGGCCATTTTAGCCTTCTACTATGCATATGGTATGCATATGGTGAAAATAAGCTGCCATGCAGTGTAAAACAATGACTAAAACACTGTAACTGTGGTTAGAAATCAGTTAAAAATAGTTGGGTACTTTCATTATGCAGACAGCTTTGTCAAAACACAACCTTGTATTGCTTTGTAGCGTATTCTTTTTGGGCTGTAACTTATTCAGCTTGTATTGTATGTACTGTACATGAAAAACTACATGTAATGTCATTGTTGAAAATGGTGGATGTTTGCATGTACATGCAAGGCTGCTGTCTAAGAAAATTTCCAGAAGCCCTTCGGGCTCCCAACATTAAGAGTTAGTAGCCTGAGGCATTTTTTCAGGAGATCATAATTAATCAATTAATTAATTAATTAAGCCAGTGCCACCCTCCCCTCCTCCCGGAAGTCAAGTGGTCTGCCTTAGTTATCGTTGTATGAAAGATGTAAACGTGCCAGAGATGACTTACCAAAAAACTGGTGTGTACCTTATACATGTATATGACAGTAAACATTGTATTTATTAACGAAGTGAATAACAGCAATCACATTTTTCCAATTTAATTAAACTCTGTTTATCTTCATGATCAACGGCGATAGTAGTCACAATTTGTGATCCTGTCCGTCAC
>NC_090886.1:42375402-42380402 GCF_036669925.1 Montipora capricornis
GCAACGGGTTAATATAGCGATGCCACTGTCTTGGCTGTTCGCTGCACAATCTCTTTAACATGCTCTTCATTGTTCCGTTAAACTTTTCCGTCATGCCATTACACATAGGATGATATGGAGTCGTGGTGAGCTGTTTAATGCTCAAAAGCCGCGTCACTTCCTTCATACACTCAGAGACGAACTGCGTACCAAGGTCGCTCAAGATCTCTTCAGGCACTCCCAAACGACTAAAGATATCCACCAACGCTTCTGCCACAGTCTCAGTATCAATGTTCTTCAACGGGACAGCTTCAGGATAACGAGTTGCAAAGTCGACCAATGTGAATATATATCTATGACCGTCCTCACTCGGGGGAACAATAGGTCCAACCAGGTCGATTGCTACTCTCTTAAACGGCTTGTCAATTAATGGCATCTTCTCTAGGGGAACCTTCGGTACGGAACCCTTGTTAACTGTCTTCTGACATACATCACAGGACTTGCAATAACGAGTCACGTCCCCTTGAATGCCTGGCCAATAGAACGCGCTTTGAATCTTATCGGTCGTTTTCTTTATTCCCATGTGACCTCCCGTGATCGATCCGTGCTCAAGTTCCATTATTCGACTTCTCAGCTGCACAGGAACCATAACCTGCTTCAGGGGTTTACCTCCGTTCACATAAGGGTGCTTGTAGACGCGGTACAGAACTCCACCTTTCACTTCAAATGAAGTCTCAGCCTGGCCTCTCACAACTACGTCGTCTTTCTCCCAAAATTTCTGTAGGCTCTCGTCATCACGCTGCATTTGCTTGAGCTTTTCTCTATCAACTACAGGACTTTCTTTGGTATCTGGTACCTTCAACGGAATATGTTCTCCAGCTTTCTTAGCTTGACTTCTCGTGGTTACAGCACAAGCTTCTTGTACAGGAACTTGCCAGCTTGGGTCTGGGTCGTCAGCGGCTCTTGCGCCTGGTACATTACCAATAATTAAATCATAAACAGCATCGGGAAGACACTGCGCTTCCACTTGGCCCTTGAGATAGGGTGTATCGACATCAATCTTTGCGATGGGAACTTTCCTTGCCATATTGTCAATGAGCAGCATAACATTAAATTCACCAGTAAACTGATCCACAGGCACAAGATCCCTCTTTACTACAATTCCACTACAACCAGTATCTCTCAGGACATCAACAGGCTTCTCTCCAACTCTACCTTTCACGACAGGCATTTTACTTCTCACTCCAGTCAACGGTTCAATACAAGCACTACTCAACAATGGAATCTTCTTACCACAGGCTAACAGCAACTTATCATCTTTAATACAGGCCTTAATTTCTTCATCAGTAGGTTTAACCTCAGGTGGCTGAACTAAACAGCTGGCACTCACTTGACCACGCTGCACAGAGTTACCATCCTTACTTTGTCCTCCTGATCTGCGTTCCCCTGATCGACAGTTTCTAGCTTCATGTTCCAGCTTGCCACACAGAAAACACTTTCTTGTTAGGGTTGGGCAGTTGACAGCTTTATGACCTCGGGTGTTGCACTTAAAGCAATGCAGAGCTGGTGGATTAATCTGCATGTTCTTGGCTTCGTCCCTCTCAGGCTGCACTGTTGGCTTTCTGCTCGCTGAGCTGAACAAATGTTTACCATGAGCCTCCAAGTACTGGTCAGCGATCTTCGCAATCTTAGCTAGGGTCTCAGGTGCCCTTTCTCGCAGGTGAATTGCCAAATCCTTAGGGCAAGAGTCAATAAATTGTTCTTTCACGATCAAGTCCTTAAGACCATCAAAGGATTGCGCAGTATCCGAAAGCTCTAGCCAACGTAACAGGTATCTGTCCAGTCGCACAATAAACTGCTCCGGACTTTCGTCAACTTCTGGTTTGGATGCTCTAAATTTTCGACGATAGCCGTCTTCGGTAAGGTCATATCTCTTCATTAACGCGATCTTTACCCTGTCATAATCCTTAGCTGCGTCCTCCGATAGACGTGAATACACTTCTAGTGCCCGTCCAGACAACAGAGCACTGAGCTTCGATGCCCATTCATCTTTTTTCCACTTAGCTGTCTCGGCAAATCTCTCGAACCTCTGCAAATACGCGTCCAAATCGTCTTTACCATCAACAAACGAGGGAAGTTTAGGTGCCTTAGCCCGATCCTCTCTCACTTCAGGACGCCCGTCAGCACTCTCCACAGCCAAACGTGCAATCTCCAACTCGTGTTCTCTTTTTGCCGCTTCAATAGCCTCTTTCTGTTTCAACAACTCGGCTTCCATTTCCAACTTTCTTAGTTCGCGTTCTTGTCGTCTAGTTTCTCTCTCTTCATCTTCCCTTCTGCGCCTTTCCTCCTTCTCTTCCTGTTCCTTTCTTTTATCCTCCTCAAGCATTCGACGTCTCTCTTCTCTTTCTTCTTGTTCCTTTCTTCGTTCTTCTTCAAACTGTCTACGCTTTTCTTCTTTTTCCTCCTCTTCCCTCACAAACTCGAGTAGCTTTTCTCCTTGCAATCCAAATTCTTTCCCCATCTGCAAAAGCTTTTCCATTTCCATAGCAGATACCACAGCAAAAACACAATATACTCTCTTTGTGCAGTTCTTCTTACTTTTTCTGTAACTCCTTCTTGAATTGTCCTTTCCTGGTTTCTGTAGTCGGTAAACAAATGAATTCCTCTCCCGGACAGGCCCCCAATGTTACGAGTTCGAATGTTTAGAGGAAAGGTAGCTTGCAAACTAAACTGAACGCAGGGTTGTCGGAACAACAACAAGAAGATTTATTCCAAAAATGAACGTAGTTTCCACGAAGTAAAACTCTAAATAACACGTACTTGACAAACTTACACGGCCTCCGCCAACTTGAGTAAACACAGCTTCTGTCACACTTGACTAAACACGGCCAACGCCAACTCTCTTCGCTTGTGAAAAACTAGTTAGAAAAACACTCCGCTTGGACTCGTCTACTTATATACTCTGACAATAAACTTCTAGAACTTCTAAATTAGTAATGAATCTAATAATAGAAAGATTACAAAACACACCGATTTAAAAACGCTTACGCACGAACCTAAAAATAAACAAACTACGAACTCTTGCGAAGCGTCTAGAAAGTAACGCATGTCACGCAATACTATTTTTCGTAACAATATTACATACATGTAGCCGCTTCAGGAGGCACGAAATTTCTCTTCTTGTGTTGAAAAATATTTCACTTGTTTGCTGCGCTCACTCGTGAAATATTTTTCAACACCTGAAGAGAAGTTTTGTATCTCTGCATAGCCATGAAATATCCTCTATACATCCAGGCAGGTGATGGTCATTTTGGTGCATTTTGTTGCATTGTGTTTTCTGGAGAGTTCATGTAGTCTAGGTGCAAGACTTAAGGACGGTGCCTACTATTGTTATTGCGCATACGTTCTGCGCATCTCGAGATACTCGGATTTCCTGTCGGTGATGCTTACTACAGTACCGCTCAGAATTAACCTAACATGGAACGCGTTCGCAAACGCGATCAGAACGAAACTTGAACGAGAAATGAAGCAGCAATAGAACAGATAAGGAACAAACAAGTTCTCTTTAACCTGTTCTCTAGAACACGTTCTCATCGGCAGGAACGCGTTCTAGAGAACATCCCCGCTTAGCGAGATTTACGTGTACTTTGTGAAGTCCACATTTGTTAGCATTAGGCGCGTGTCGCTTGACACCAGGCCCGGATAAAAAAGGGGTTGGTGTTCAAGGCCGTTAAATTAAGCACTTAATTTTAAGACTACAATTGAGAAACTGTAATAATCTGAAAACGGAGCTGGAAAGTACATTTCATGTGCATTTAGCTGGCAAAGAGAAAGCTTCAAAATATCTTTCTGTTTTCAATTAAGAACAAAACAAAAAAAAACCCACACTTCAAATCAGCGAGAAAAACAGCTGCAGTGAATGGGATTGAGATGTTAGTGTAAATATTTTCTTTTTCTCAATATGGCCAAAGAGGCTTGAAAATTTACGTACACATTAGTTGGATAATACCGTTCATCCACAGACAATGAGTACTTTTAGAGTTGTAGAACCAGAACTAGCGTTATTTTTAACCATCACGCCAAAACTAAATTTATCGTTTGATCTGTGGTTTGGTTCGCTCAGTTTGAATGGTTTCCTTCACTTCAATTGTTCCTTTAAGATATTTCTTTTGTACATAACCGAAAATACATGTTAAAATTCCACTAGCCGTGAAATGCGCGCAAACAAAACAACTGGCTAGTTCTGCTTTACTAAAGAAGTTTGGTTGCCTAGAACGTGACAATTTTTACTCAATACGTGACTAATTCTCTCATGCAAAGTACAAACTCCTTTAAAACGCTTTAAACCTTTCTTTTTTTCCATTCTTTCAAACGATAACTGCCGCGAACCAAACAAACGATAGAAAGGTTAAAGCGATACAAACGATAGAAACGAAATTAAAAGTGCGATGTTTCGGATCAAAATGTAACATGTCCAACGAAAAATTTTCGGATTCCACCAACTTTGTCTTTGTGCTGTGCGCTAACAAAGCAAAATCAACACAAGGAAAGTATCAAAATAAACAGCAGACATAATAGACAAGCTTTTGTTTTCGGTATTATTCCAGATAAATACTTTGTAACAAAGAAATAACAGATAAACTTCGGGTATTCTCGGTAAGCGTTTGACAACCAATACCGTGCGCAAGGCCAAATTTATACGTAAGTCGTCTTTTGTCCTTGTTTTGCTCACTTTTTGTATACAATCAAATATTATATTTTTGCACAATTGAAAAAGAAATCTTATTGATCACTGCAATAATTTAACTGTTTTTTTTTATATCTCTAGCGCAAAAACCTCGTTTTAGGAAAAGACTAACTGCTTGACTCGAAGTTACAATCCCATCTTCATCTCGCAGTGAATGTTACCGGTTTTTGTGAAGCGTTCAAAGGAACGCGATATTTTTCTTGTAAATGTGTTACATGGAACGCGTCCAATGGAACCACAAGAGAACAGAGCTGGAACGGATTCGGAACGGGTA
>NC_090886.1:42385402-42397902 GCF_036669925.1 Montipora capricornis
CGTGCAAAAATATCCCGGTGTTAATGAGCACCACCCATGCAGGCCATGGGAAATCCCAGGTATCTTGAGATGCGCAGACCGTATGCGCAATAAGAATTATAGTAGGCACCATCCTTAATGAGTTTTTGAAGCTTGGTATACAGCCGTATGGGGCTTTGTTGGGGGTAGGGACTCCTTTAGGGTTGTAAAACTGTTAAGCGATAACAGTGAGCTTCTTGTAGATATTTGTTATCATGGAGACTTCTTAATTTTTTTGTCAAAGCTGTTGGAAAGTGAAAATGTGACAATTTTATTAAAATAGACAATGACAACAAGAGTGGAAATGAGATTTCAAACATCTCAGAGCAGCTGTCAGTGGTCAGGAAGAGATGGGTGGCATGACTCAACATGAAGCTTGTTTGATGATGATGATGATGATGATGATGATGAGGATGATGAGGATGATGAGGATGATGATGATGAGGATGATGATGATGATGATGATGATGATGATTTATAGTTAATGTGTTTTTTTAGTGGTCTGGGTTATATTGTCGGAACTCAAGTAGCAGCAGCTTTCAATAATCAGTGGCAGTGGGGTCTACGGGTAAGACAATAATACTTACAGTGGACGATCGTACAGTGTAAAATAACATGAAAATATTACTTAATTTTTCTAGTAATAAAATTAATATTGTCCTTTGCATTCATTTCTGAAGACGTGTTCAAGATTCAGTAAGTCGCTAAATTTGTTTGTCTTTCCTGCTACATGTAGATCACACCTATCGTTGGTGGAGTCTGTGTTCTTCTCTGCATCTTTGTTGTTCATGAACCGAAGAGAGGAGCTGTAGAGCGAGGGGAAAATCCTAATGAGGTTTCAGCTTCTACTGTTCACAACACCACTAGCTGGTTCTCTGACCTCAAATATCTTACAACAGTGTAAGTACTAGTGTATACATCCTTTGCAAATTTGCTTTGCACAGTTTGGCTAAAGTGTTTTAAGCATTAGAAAATAATTTAAATTTTAGGAACATGGTATTAAATACATGTACAAATCTAAATTGGTTAAGCTGTGATTGACACCACTGGGTCTCTATACATTAAAAAAAATCTTTGCAATATAATTTGTTGGGTTAGGTGTCAAGCTTGTTTTGTTTTTTTATGTTGATGACAGAATCTTGTGTGGAAAACTGGCATGTACGAGAGAATCCAAACCTCTAGGGCAAGCTTTTCAGTGATACTATTGGCTCTTTGTGCATTTTTTAAGACACCCTGCTAGCAGAGCCTTTCTTTTGCTTGCTCGATTTTGGCATTCTTGAGAAAGGCTCTGCATGAATCGAGTAAGATCTTTATTGAATATGCGCAGCATGTTGCCAGGATACAGTCTCGAACCCAAGCCTAATGTGCCAGATCTTGCCGCCATCGTGGTTTTTCATGGTACGGCGGGCTCAATTATAACCATCGGTTTTGTCACTAAACGGACGCTTGCACTGGAAAAACCGGTTTGACGAGAGAAAACAAGATTGACTAGTCCAGAAGCTCGGGCTGCGGCGGCTTCAAAGAGTTGACACGATTCAGGCAGGGCCTCCTTTTCTCCTCCTCAGTAAAGAAAACGACAAAAGGAGGCTCTGCTCGCAGGGTGTTTTTAAGCACGCATGACCTGTTAATATTTTTTTCTGGTCAGGTGCAGGGTTTTCAAAAAGCACAGGGAACTTTCATAATTTCACCAACTACTGTTAGTTTTGGCAGCTACATGACTTAATTGAGAGGATCATGCGAAGGAGTTTAAGAGAAAAAAATTTCTGGATGTGTTGCTGTAATTTCTTTAATTCTCCCTCTACTTAATCTTAAACGTGTACATGTTGATTATTTTTGACAACCTGGCAGTGTTTGTTTGCTTGTGTTTTGACTTGAGTATCTTATCTGGAATACTTGGGTAAAAGGTCTAGATAGCAGCAACAATATAGATAGTCGTATAAACATAACAACTTTCTTTAATTTTCCAGACATGTTTCAATGGTACATCCGTCATCTTCAGTGTACATATTTTGAAATCGCCGTTGAATTTAAAGCGCGCGCAATCTTACAAACTTCGTTACATTGCGTTGTCAATATTGCGTATTAAATCAAAACAGTCTAACAAAACAAAAATTTTAAAATGAGTGGCGCTTAGTTCCTTACAGGGAGAGAGTCAGGTTAATGTGTTTCACCTGCTGGTTGAGCATGTAACAAAGTTTGTAAGATCGCGCGCGCGCTTTAAATTCAACGGCGATTTCAAAATATGTACACTGAAGATGACGGATGTACCGTCGAAACATGTCGGGAAAATTAAAGAAAGTTGTTATGTTTATACGACTATCAATACTTGGGTACCTTTATTATTATTTTCTGTCAGAAGTAATGGGCTACGCTGTTACATACATTGTCTTTTAACAGGAAGAGCTTCATTTGGTTGAATGTAGGATTCACTTGTGTTACATTTGTAACTGGTGCTCTGGCATTTTGGGCACCAAAATTTTTTCTTTATGCAAGCAAATCTCAAGGAATGATGGATGTAACACAATCAGGGTAAGTACATGTACATGTTGCAGGTCATTTTGTTCCTTAGGTTAATTGGCAACCAAACTAGGTCATTTTGTTTCAACTTACACTGTAGGTCAACTTGTTTCAACCTGGATCAAGTTGTTTCAACCTAGGTCAGTTTGAGGCAGGTACAGAACATTAATGTTAGCATTAATGTTATAAATCATGGTTGGGGTTGTTCTGTATTGTAAAAATATTGACCTATGATGTGTGTTTTGTACCTGCCCCATTTAACTGACCTAGGTTTAAACAAAATGACGTACCGGTAGTTTGGTTGCAAGTTATCCTAAAGAACAAAATGACCTGCAACATGATATAATACATGTAGTAATAACAAGTAATTATTTCTTAACTACATGTATCATTATTATACACAATTATTATGATTTCATTCTCCTCTATGCCTCTTGGAATTTCTATTAACCTTCTGCTAGTTGTATGATGAAGATGATGATGATGATGATAATGATACTACTACTACTACTACTACTACTACTACTACTACTACTACTAATTATTATAATAATTATAATAATAATAATAATAATAATTAATAATAATAATAATGTATATGTACCGTCTCAAGGAAAGAGTTTCAGAAGTTGACAAGGAACTCAATAATTTATTACCATAGTACTTGTAGTAATAGTCCTGGGGATGATTAAGAAAGGAACTGAGCAACATGTGAACAAAATACCAGGAAACAGCATTCTAGCAATAAATTATTCAATGTACACAAACTAACTTCTTTAGCAAAGTGCCCTTTCTACTCTTAGGTTTTAGAGGAAATGCGGTGGTGAGGCACCCAAAACTACTCATCAAAAAAAGGTTTTTTGTAATAATAATAATAATAATAATAATAATAATAATAATAATAATAATAACAAGAACAACAACAACAACAACAACAACAACAATAATAATAAGAATAAGAATAATAATTACAAAATGCATTAAAATTTATCCCATCATAATTTGTTTTCCTTTTTACTCATTTATGAAATGATAAAAATTGCTAATCTAAGGATTTGACGGGACAAAAGTACCTATTTTTCACCAGACATTGTCCGTTGACCGGCCGTTATTTGCAGCCCTGATTTATATACATGTAATTTTAAAAGACTCCCAAGCTGCTTTCACTGTAGCCCGGTTCAGTGTTTGCATCTGGATTCCAGTTTGTAGCAGAACGACTGGTTCTTGTTAATTGTCATAACAGCTGATAATGTAGACTTGTGAACCATTTCACATCTCTTCAGTAAAATGTAAAGTTTAGGGTAAATACTTCAAGTTTTAAGGACTGTAAGAGAAACGATATTACTCAGATACTGTATTTAAGCTAGAGCTGTGTCAGAAATAATGATATTAGTGGTATCTAGAAACTTACATACATACTAGTTGTTTTTACATTCAAGGGTTAGTCTCAAGGTTGGTGGCATCACTTGCGCAGCTGGTATAGTAGGTGTATGGCTTGGTGCTGAGTCAGCATGGAGATACAGAGTTAAAAACAGAAAAGCAGACGCCATTGTATGTGCTGTTGCATTAATTGGATCAACTCCTTTTCTTTATGCCTGCCTGGTGTTAGCATCAGAACACATCAAGGTCACATATGTAAGTACAGATGTTCTGTGCCTTGTAAAGAAATGATTTTACAAATTGTAGTAGCATTAAAGTCTGAAGGTGATTTGACAGAACCTCTTGTATACACTATACTGTAGCTTATTGGGGGAACAGCCTGGGATGGTGCAGTGGTGAAGAGCACTCACCTCCCACCAATGTGACCCAGGTTCAATTCCTTGATCCAGCGTCATATGTGGGTTGAGTTTGTTGGTTCTCTACTCTGCTCTGGGAGGTTTTTCACCTGGTACTCTGATTTTCCCCTCTCCACAAAAACCAATATGATTTGATTTAATTTGTTCATGACCCCACAAGCTATTCAGCTTTATACATTACATGTATCTTGTGAAAATATTTATTATTATTATTATTATTATTATTATTATTATTATTATTATTATTATCATCCAAAGGAAAGCACAAGATCCTGTTGGTTCCCAGAGGTTTAGTCCTTGTAGACAAAGTTGATACCGTAAACGTGCACATATAAGCCGCATCCGTAGATAAGCTGCACCCCGAATTTAGAAGCGCACATTTTGGAAAAAAATGTAGTACAATAAAGTTTGAAGTTCCAGTAACGTTCTATTGCTATAAACCATCAAGGACAAACAATCAAGGTTTCCCCATAAAGTTGAAATACGAACGAGTGCTTAGTAGCCAAGCTTTAAACGTGGGGAAGAGTCTGGTCAGGGCCTGGGTATCATGACCCCGTCTATAAACTTTAGATGTTTGGAAACCCGCAATAGGCGAAAAAATTCATGTAGAACGGGAGCTTGATAATGCAGTCGACAAATTTGCTGAGAAGGTGGTCAAGGACAACGAAACAGTTGGCCATTTACCTCGCGAGTACTCGCGAATTTTGTGGTATTTTATCGCACGTGACGGAAAGATATGCGTGGAAGTGACTGGCCGAAGACGTCACTGCAAACAGCTGTGCTGAAGAATGGAGATTCCTTAATGTAGGACCTTGTAGGTTGGTGTTTACTTGTTCGAGTAAAGCGAAAATTAATTGCTTGAAAGAACTCTTGGAAAGCAAGATTCGCTGATAAACACTCGAAGACACAAACGGCTCCTTTAGGAGCCACCACTCATTAAAAAGCCGATGAACAACAGCAACATGCTCTCAGTTTCTTTTATGTTTCGTTACTGAGATCTTAAGAAGTTGTATGAATATTAATTAGGTTTTTTAAAACTCCAAACACAGATGTATCCATGGATAAGCCGCACCCTTGATTTATGGCTTCAATTTTGTGAAAAAAAGTGCGGCTTATACACGGACGTTTACGGTACCTGTATTGGTAACCATATATCCCTGAACTTTCCCTACTGGTGCTTTGGGGAATCGGGCTGGCGCCTCCAACTTCAATGGTTGTTCTACATGTTGTCTTACCAGTTTCCCTCCCTTTTCAGAAATCAATGTCCATGTTGCATTGTACTGTAATTGGGCTTACACACGCTGTCAGTTGGAGCCTTGCTCGATCGGTTGTGCTCTTCCTCTCCTCATTTCATCACAATTATTGGTGGAAGTTAATATATTTTATTTAAATACAATAATATTTATCAACAATTCAATGTGTTAATTAAACTTTGATGATGAACTTTATCAAGTGTCAAGTGTATGTAGCGCTGAGGCATTACACTTTAATTGGGGACTCAATACATTCACAGAAATCAAGTCAAACCAACACATATCAAATCATAGGTTGGTTTTTTAGGACAGGAAAAAACCAGAGTATCCGGAGGAAAACCTCTCAGAGTAGAGAACCAACGAACTCAACCCACATACAGTACTGTACTGTGCATGTATGATGCTGACTCTGGGAATCAAACCTGGGCCAAATTGGCAGGAGACGAGTGCTCTCACCACTGCGCCATCCCTTCTCCTCAATTTTTGTAGGCAGTTGTGTGTCCCAACTGTTTTCTCAAAAATGTGGAATAATCAAGGACTAAGCAAGTACAGATTCTTCTTGTTGACAAAAGTACAGCACAGCTATGAGGAGACATTTTCTTCTTGCAAACAAGAAATCATTATTATATAAAGTCACTAAGTGAGAATCAAAATTATTTAATTTACAGTGTACCTACATCAATGCAGTTCAGTCTTATTTGGCCAAACACAAGCTAGACTTTCACGGCTACAAAGGGGAGAAAATAAATCAAATAAAAGCAAAATTAATGTTGAATTTTGATGAGAGGGGAGGATTACAATGTAGAGTATATGGGCGCAGGAAAATTTATTTGAGCAGAGCAGAGAACCCACAAAACTTGACACCAATGACATGCATTGCTGAGTTTCCAGAGACATTAGCTGGAGGCAAGTGTTCCTGACAATTCCCATTTAACCCACTGACTCCTCAAGTGCCCTTAGTAGCCATAGGATGTCCCCAGTTGACCAGTAAAATTGTCTGGCATTAGACAGTGAAATATCCACACTCCTAGGAGTCAATGGGTTGTAGGAGGGCAGCTTTGTTACTAGGGAGGCTGTACACTGTAGTTAAGCAATCATGTATTTTGCAGACAGTTTTTTATGCAAGGGCAATCATTTAACTCCCTGAAGAGGTCAGGCCATGCCTGCCGAAATATTCGGTAAATAAAAAAAAAAATCTCCTCACAGCTGTTAGTACAACCAGCATTGCAGTATTATTACCGGTATGTATTTTGTAGCCATCTCCTGGAATTTTTTTTTGTTATAATTTGTAGTTGTTTTCATCCTTTTGTTGGCAGGCTCTTGTTTTCTTTGGGGAGGTGTTGCTTTTCATGAACTGGGCTCCTGTAGGTGACATGCTGTTGGTAAGACTTGCAATTTACTTTGAATTTACCAGCCAATTATTTTCTTGTATGAACATGTTTCAAATAAACCATCAATGACAACTCATCAAGACAGAGTCTTCTATCTACAACATAATGCTATACCATATCAACTGTGGTAAGTTGCTTGCTATCATAAAAAAATGTATTTTTCATGCCTTGTTAGCATTGTCAGAACCTCTGTATGGTGCTTGATGCTGATTTTGTTAGACTTTGACTTGAGTTTGTACATGTACATTGCATTTCACTTACACTTTAATAAAGTGCATGTCCAGAAATCACAAACGAAGCGTCCCTTTAATTAAGAGGCCTGGCTCTTAACTGCGGAAGACAATGGTTGCCAAAGAAGCTTTTTAGTCAAGAGCCCTACAAAAAGGTTGCATGGATGGTTCTTTGAAGTAGCTTTCTCAACGGAAATCTGACATCACTTCAATATAAAGAAGCGAATTCCAGAAAGGAAAGGAAAATCCAGTTTTTATATTGGATGGGAACTGTCCCATCATTTTTCGTAAACTGTAGCATGGAATTTCTATTTGGACAAAAAATGGAACTGACAATTTGAAAAGTGTATCAATTGTTACTTTTAAAATCCAATCCCACAGATTTTGTGTTAAAATGTTCTTATACTAACTGTTGTTTTAAAAATTTGTGAAAATCATAGTGAACTCGCCAAGTTTTTAGGCATTTTCTGTTTTGGTCACAGGATTTACCAAACACCCTGGTATGAATGTGAGTTGAATCACACAAAGAAATGTTAAATAGAACACAATTGGCAAAAAAAAGGATAACTGAAGAGTTAAAGGGACTCTAGAAATCACTATTGGAAGGGGCCCATAGCAATGGTTTTGTAGTTAAGATTGCCCCCCCCCCCCCCTATTAAAGTCTAAGCATTTGCTACCTGCATGTATTTCCAACAATTAATGCACCTATCAATGTTACGCCCCCGGGGTGGGGGATTTGACATGGCCACCATCTTGGATAATGAAGAGGGCTTGGAAATAACCCTTGTTTCCAAGGCTTTTCCCTCCCCAAGTTATGAGGGAAAGACCCTGGGAACGAGGTTGCCTGAAAATAACTCCGCCATCTTGGAAAATACCCAGAAGGAGTTCGAATGAACTTCCCACGTCCGTGAGAGGTGGCTGAACGAAAGGTGAGTGGTACACACGTCGCACTCTTATTGTGTACAGCAAAGTCTAAAGGGTATTATTCTGGCCACTTTTACTCACCCCTTTTGGCCAATAAGGTGGTGGGGAATTTGACTCACTTTTTCTGGAAAGTGTCAAAATCCCCACCCCATGCCCGATCGCACCCCCCCCCCCCCCCATCCCATCCCTGGGGCTTAACATTGATAGGTGCATAGGGTAAAGGTAAAAGTTAGTATTCTTTTAAGCTTAGGGGTAATGCAGCTGTTTATAAATCCTTACTTGAGGAGCAGCATTTGGAGACATGTTATGAGAGATGTTAAGATTTCTATAATTATTATTGTCTGTGTTCTGAGACACAAGTGGTGTTTAAGTTGGGGAGAAGAGCAAAGAAACTCTTTGTGACGCTTATAGACTCTGCTTGCATCTGATTACTTGCATCTCTGGACATTATCTGTTCACTGATGGCTTTTTTGATTGCAGTACATCATCATCCCCCCTCGCCGCTCTACCGCTGAGGCTGTTCAGATTCTTATTTCTCATCTGCTGGGTGACGCAGGTAGTCCATGGCTTGTTGGTGAGGTAAGACAGGGAGCGGAGCTTTTATATAAAGTTTTCAATACTGTAACTAGTGCAATCATTGCAAAGCAACACCAAACGAAATAACACATATGGTTGTCTGCATGTACTCATGGAGACCAAGGGCAATAGGTCTACCAGATGATGGAGAGTTTGTATGAAATCTCATTTGCTTATATGATGGTGTCATTTTAGTACGAAGACCAAAGTTTTTGTGAGAGGGCTTTATTATTCAGATTTTTCAGTGTTTTACGGAGCAAGATGAGAATTAATAAAATTTGCTTTACAATGAAAGCCACTTAAAAGCATTTTGGTAAAAAGTGGTTAATTCAACCAACCAGCAAATTATTATTAAAATCAGAATGCACATGATGATCACTAGCGATGAATGTAATAAGCAAAACATGTCAATTTCAGCTTGTACATTTCAACATTTAGATAAGCCAGAAAATCATTCCCACTAGCCTTCTTCCTAAGTATTCATGAAAGAAAATCGAGACCTTAGGAAAATAGTTGACGAAAGACTGGACAATTTAAGCAACATTATTCTCTTAGTTTGGATTCGAAGAGTACTTGTCCAAGTCCTTGTTGGCAGGGTCCTCAATAAGTGCTTGCTGTTAACCTCGTGAATTTCTAAGCTGTCTACTTTGAATTCATGAAATAGTGCATGCGAATTGCTGGCCATCCACTCTCGACATCAATGAGAACCCTGATTTTTTTCTGTTAATGTCAGTTTCCTTGGGGTATTTTTTCAGTCTTTTCACAGTTCTTGTTCTACTTGAGCATTTCATTTATGATAGTATACCTCTATTTGTGTGTCAGTTTGTATGCAGGGGTGCTGAAATATTACATTTATTATCATTCAATGTTTTTTTCTTTCCTTTTCATTGGCTGAGAGCCCACCACGTGACCTGCAAATAACTGCGCATGCCTACAAATTAGAGTTTTGTTGCAAATAATATTCTGCTCATGCATAATTGAAACCATGCTCTTGTGCCAAAATGGCAGTTCACTTTCCTGAGCTTTTAGAAAGTGATTTAATTGTTGGGGATTGTGAAAAACAAGTTCAGTCATGGAGTATCGCAAAATATTGTGATTTGTCAGTGTCTGGCAGATCAATCATTGCCTTAGCTGATTATTGATCTTCTCGCCACCGACATATTTTGCTCAACCTCTCCCAATAATAATAATAATAATAATAATAATAATAATTATTATTATTATTATTATTATTATTATTATTGTTAATTATTGGCATCTTCTTTTTGAGTTATGATAACCCTTCCCCCACCTCAGTTAGAATTTTCTATCTGTGGTGGAAATTATTATGTCCTTGTTAATGAGAATTAAATGAATAAAGATTGTTGTTGTTTACAACTTTTCCACTAAGTCTGCAACAATAATAATTATTTTTTTCCCATAAAGATTTCTGACAGAATAAGAGGGTCAAAGAACAGTGATCATGATCGTGCAAAAAGCTTGGAATATTCCTTAATGATGACTGCTTTCATCTGTGTGTTGGGTGGTTTCTGTTTTATCATGTGTGGCATGTATCTGGTCAAAGATCGCGAGAAAGCGGACGAATACACATTAAGAACTTGTGAGGATGAAAACTCTTTGTTAGGATCAGTAGCATCAGAACGCTATACTCCTTTACCTGTTGAGGAAGATGACAAAGATACAGTAGAAGTTCCAGTGGATGTCCATGGCACTCTCCCAGTTCAGGATCCAAACAATCATCTTATTTGATAACAGATTGGTCCAAATTAATTAATTATTAATTAACTACATTGGTTTTTATAACATAGAGGGCAAAATTACTAAGTGCTGATTAGCTGAGACAGAGGGCCGTTTTCATTAATTTGTTAATTTGATCATGCAAAATTTATGTGATAAAGGTTTTTTAGCAGGGCTTGTTTCATTGTTTTGGCATTGTACAAAATAAAGTTCATTCAGCTGTTTTGTGCTTTTTACAGTTCATTGTTGCTAACTGAGCACTGAAATGGCTTCTATTAAAACTAATTGCTCAACAGCATGCATTTTTGACCTTATTAATGAAAGAAAATTTTGCCCTTTATATTATAATTATAGGCAAGTAATCGCAATGTCTCATAAAATAAAAGGATTAGTATCACTTGTATTTTGCAACTTCAGAAATATTAAACGTGTGATATTAATCCTTAATTTTATTTGGCCCCATACGACTACCTATTACGTAATCAATCAATTTTTCAATGCATATTGTTAACCTGTTATGACAAGAACTTCTTTTTTAATATCTTCTGATATCTTGGCTAAAAAAATTAATTCAGGACTAAATAATAATAATTTTCTAATTAATGGCACCTTTCTATTGTTGTTAGTGTTTCATTATTTTGAATTCCATAAGATTGGAAAAATGATATAATTATTCAGGAAGTTTTTCTGAGCCTTCCTTAGTTCTGGTTGCCATTTAATTTTAATTTATTACAAAATGCAAAAATTAAATAACTAGAAAGGTTTTTGGACAATAATTTATATTAGTGCTTCACAGAGGAATGTTTTTGGGGAAAAAACATTGATAGAAACTGAACTTGGAAGTCTGTATGTTTATGAAAGATACAGCGACAAATATCACTCTTTGTGTGTGAAACCCTCTCACTTCATATTTGCTACTGTAACAGTTTGGTAGTGGCATGAGGACTGTGAGCAGTCCCTTAAAAAATCAGTTGAGGGGCCCTCTTTTCTGAGGCAGTCGTGTTTTGTCATGCAAACGAAT
Source organism: Montipora capricornis (assembly GCF_036669925.1). Lineage (NCBI taxonomy): Eukaryota > Metazoa > Cnidaria > Anthozoa > Scleractinia > Acroporidae > Montipora > Montipora capricornis. The sequence continues at coordinate 42,396,866 of NC_090886.1, forward strand.
AAGAAGACAAAATAAGGCTCCTTCAGTCTTTTTATTTGTTTGAGTGACAAGCAGGCTGCTCAACTGATTTATGAAGGGACTGCTTGCAGTCTAGGCTTTCTTACTGTTAAATAATAATTACTTGTGATGACGGTGGATGAACCACTATACAAGGAAATTGACAAAATGGATTGCAGAGATGTTACTGTAGATTAGCTTTTTGAAAGATAAATAATGGTTCTTCCTTGTTCCCCCTGCACAACAGCAAATAAATCTTTTGTGGCTTTTTTCCCATTTTCAGTTAAGGTCTTCCTCATCATCCTCATCAACTTCTTCATCAGGAGCACACTATTTGGGATGGAAAGATAGGGTGGGAAATTTTAATTAATAATCTGTGGATTGCCCAGCATGAAATTGTTCTGAAGCCTGGTTCAAATGTGTGACACAAAAAATTAATAGAAATTAAAAACGCAAGGACAAAAGTTGAGTGAATTACAGAACTGTAAGACAAATGTAAGGGGTAAAGCAAGTAACCGAAAAGTTTGCTTTTGTATAGATTTTGTATAATTGAGCTTGCATTGCACATGTGTGAAACATTGCAAACGAGAGTTAAAACCTCTCTTCATGAACTATCACCATCCAAATTGGCACCAACATTGTGCCAGGTTTGTTTTCCATACTGTACATGTATTCTTGCTATCTTCATACCACAATAGACGACAAAAAGGTTGAAGCTCTTACCCCACTCTAGGAATGTTGGACATGTACAGTACATGCTGTATGCACCCCCTTGATCTTTCTATTTAACCCCCTTCCCTTTCTCAATGTTGTATTTGTCACCAAGACTTGGAGGAGGGGGGAGAGTGCAAGTAAAAAATGTAATGTAGACATGAATTTTCATAATTATTGTGGTCTTTTCAGTTCAGTGTCTCAACTACTTTTGTAGCTCATTGGAGCTTACATGACTATTGAAGGGAAAAAAAAGAAAAAAAGAGACTTCAAAAAAGGGTAGCTGACAACAGTTATCATTGATTACTTTTCTGTACAGTGTGTTGGCT
>NC_090886.1:42400402-42422902 GCF_036669925.1 Montipora capricornis
GTGCAATTATTGTTAGATAATTATAATACCTGTTTGTCTGGGTTTGTTGACACTCAAATGATTCTACCATGTCTGAATCTTTTGGGAAATCTGACTGCAATAATATCAAAATGAAGCTACCATGTTCAGTGATTTTCATCCTTTGCTGACAAAGTTATTACATGGTCTGGTGTGTAGTGTCTGTGTATTATTTTTTAATATTATTAATGAATTTAGCTGTATTTTGAGAAACCCATGAGGTGAAGGACAAAGGTTAAGGCAATTTATTGTCCAACTTGTTCAGCCAGAAGGAAATTTAGGGAGACAAAAGCTCTTTTTGGGAAAGCTTGATAGTTTTTGCGTGACATACTGTGAAAATATGTGATCGGTTCCAAGGCTGCTGCCTAATAAAATTTTAAAGGGGCCCTCAGAGCTTAACGCTGAGAACATAGGAGCCCAACATATGAAGTGTAAGTTGTTGCTGTGAAAAATTAATGCGCCCAGAGCTATTCTTTGGGAGCCACAGGCTACCGGGATCCTGTTAGACAACAGCCTTGGGTTGTGCAATTATTGTACAAAAAGCCTAACTTACATAACGAAGGAGAGAAGTGATCCTCACACTCTTCTGAACAATTTATGCAATTAATATTATTATCTCTTGCAGTATAGACATCTCAGAAAAATTCAGGTGGCTGCAATGCCGGTTTAATGCTCTACCAACTGGGCTAGATGTAAGAAGCCACTCACAATTGCAGGAAACAGGTCAATTTGTTGGGTTCATGTGTTCCTGTTAAGAACTCGATGAATTTTATCATGGACCAGGTCCCAACTGAGTGGCTTCATATCTCTGTTGGTAGAACTGATTACACCGGCATTGCAGGGGTCATGGGTTGGAATCTCGTTGAAACCACCTGAATTTCTCAGGTGTCTATAAGAGACAATTGCTTAAATTGTCCAGATACGTGAGAGGATCATTTCTCCCCTTTGTCTATAACCTGCACAACAAAAATTAATATACATTTTATTTCATAGTCACATAACAATGTTCAATATTATGAAATGAATGAATCTTACATGGGTACTTCCAGCATGACCAAATGTTGAAAGTCGGAAGAAGGGATTGTCTGGTGACATGAGGATCTGAAGCACTTCACTGGTCATGTCCAGCTCACCAAATGCTTCCTTTAAACATTCTGACTATCATATGTAAAAAAAGAGCGTTAATTTTTTTTTAGAACAACCAACCCTCTAGTACATAGTTATTCTGGGCAGTCTGTTCTGTATAACATTTAAGCCTATTTCCATCGTTTCCTTTCTAAATTGATGTGCAAAATTACATGTACAAAGAATGTTTTTTTGTCGTTCTACTGGAACTCATGAATTTCAAAGTTCAGTACTTACAGAGTTGCTAGAGCAATTTTTGTAAGTAAAAACAGTTAACATGCATTTGTACAGGAAACACAATTAATTAACAAATTAATGCAACAATCATTGATTAACTCTTGACCTCTTTAAATTTATACAACTGTGTATTTATTTCCTTCCTTTCTTTTCCCCTGTGAAAATTTTATTTCTTTTGAAAATCCATTTTCCTGAAGCAAGCTACAGAAGTATGTGTGATTGAAAACCTAAACCTTGGCAAAATGCTCTTTCTCTGCCAGAAAAAAAAACTGCAAAAAAGAAAGCAATCATTAAGGTGGTGATGTAAGTTTAATAATGATAAATTTATCCTACTTTCATTATGATCTTGTTAAGAACCTCAGCACTGCTGAAGTCAAAGTCTAATGTTTCGTCAGGTTCTTGAGTTTGAATACTGCAGTCAGTCAGGACACCTCCTTCTTCCAACCTAGAAACAGAGAATTTCAAATCTTATCAAATAAGAGAATTCTACAAATAAGAGAAAAGTTGAGTATAAAACTAGGGAAGTTTGGTGACAAAGTTTCAGCTTTAAAGTTACCATGTTGTCAAGGGCAACTTGCTTCATTTCCAAGGGTAACTTTTCGGGGTTTTACGTCATTTAACTGGTAACAGTCGTCAGTTTTAATTTAACCATTACCATTTGTAGATTTTGGCGTGCTCATTGCTTGTGACGTCAAGGCCCTAAAAGTTACTCTTGGAAACAAACGAAGTTGCCCTTGACAACATGGTAACTTTAATGCTGAAACTTTGTCACCAAACTTCCCTAGTGTCACACTCAACTGAGAATCGTAGTATTTATCTATTGAGGGATATACATGTACATATAGGAAAAGAGAGAAACCTGAGAAATCTTGACAACAAAAAATCCTTGACTTTAGCTATTTACACAAATGCACAGGCCTGCGGGTAGCTATCTAGAGTTAATCTTGGCAGGCCCGTCATCTTGACATGTTACAAAGAGGAGGTCAGGCACGACAATAGTTACATGAGAATGAGAGGAGAACCATAACCAGCGTAACACATCTTCAGTGCAGTAAAAGTTCCAGCATCTTTCGAGGACCCAAAAATATTCAGACATTCCTGAAGAATAAAGAAAAATTTAAAAAAATTCAGTGTCCCTTTGCTGGAACTGATCATTGCCCAGCAAATGTTCAGTGCAGGTAAAGAAAAACAAAGTTTTAAATTTCTTGAACTGTCAAACAATCAATACTTTACCAATAGAACATTCAAATTTATCCTAAAGGTGGCACTCTCTTCTTTGAAAATAAAGTCTTGGAAGATACCACTCTGCACAAAGGCATTGGCTTGCACACACTTTGAATCTTCCACAGTGAACTTGAGACCATTGCTACTCACAAAACAGGTGGCTGACTGATAATGATAATAAGTTAGTATAAAAATTAATAAATTATGAACCTACACGTAGAAGGTATCATCATGACGCTCAGTCTCTTTTCTAGTATATTTCTCTGGATGACAACACTAATGTTGATTATTAAATAATGTCAAGACTAGTCATCTAGTGCTGGGGACACTAAACATTGAAATCATTGAAATCAAAGGTTGGTTTTTGAGGAAAGGGGAAAACCAGAGTAAATGTCAAAGCAGAGTCAAGAACCAACAAACTCAATCCATTTGAGATGATGAGTGCAGGAATCAAAGCCAGGACACATTAGTGGAAGGTGAGTCTGTACGCCAGCCCTGTGCTCTCCTGATTTTAAGTACCAGGAAAAGTGATGGTGATGAAGATGACAATGATCAACAGTGAGGACTATTTATGAATGGAGGGGAAGATTATGTTGTTGGATCAGAGATTCAGTGGATGAGAATGAATGTTGAAAATGATGATAAAGAGGATGGTGATGATGACGACGACAATGATGGTGATGACGACGAGGATGATAGCAATAATGCCAAAGATGATGCTACTGCTACTGCTGTTGTCGATGATGACGATGACGACGACAATGAATGATGATGATGATGACAATGGTTGCGTGTTGCTATAGAGGGTCAGATGATGACGAAGACCGCGAGACGGTTGTAGGGACGGAGGATGTTGAGAACGACGTCACCAACAATTGCAAAAAACGATGACAAGGAGAAGGGATCCCAAGGATTTAGAATTTAGCAGTGAAAATGAATTTCAAATAATTTGGGTGATGTAGCACCTCTCGTGATTAGCTCGCTGCCCTAGCCAAAAACAAAAGACTAAACAATTGAAACAATAATCTACTCTAAAAAAACAATTAAAGCTGCTTACAATACCAAACGATAGCAGATTACGAGAGCTGCTACAACAGTCTACTGGGTACCGTCTACCGAATAATTTAGACGAATTTACCTCTTTGAAATGAACCGCTTTCAGGATGCTATGAAGATTACGAGCATTGTCCAACTTGGCCACAAGAATGTAACGATTGTTGTCGCCACTTTGCTGTGTGAGTCTAGACATTTCATTTAACTTTCAGGGAAATACATCCAAATGGTTGTAAAGGTTTTCGAAAACCCCGCGATCCACCATCTTGATAGCCTGGAACCAGACGAGCTTAGTAGCCTCTCCATCTGAAGATGCAAGATGGCGGCTTACATGTGTTTTGATTTTGGTGCTTGGAGCACAGTTTCGTCTTGTTTTGCCCAGAGTTACTACCTCTTTAACTTGTAATATCTGAGTGAATTGCAGAGGGAGATTATGGTAGGTCTTTTAAGCTTTGATTTGTTTCATCTTTTTACTTCGCAGACTTGCGCTCTACCAATTTATTTTGACGTTTTGCAGCGCAAATTTAGGCTTAAGATTATATTTACTGAAAGATTTTTTATGCACAATTTAAGATTCGACTATGCGCATTAAATGATGACTCGAGTGAGGAAAGTGAACCAGAGCCTACCCAGGAAAGTGTAAAGCAAGCTAAGGTAGGGTAGAGACCATAGGTGGCCTGCAAGCAATCTCTAGGGTAACATATAACAATAATGTAATGCACAAAAATGCTGGTGGACGAACAAAGAGAGCTAATGAGTGATCTTTTGGTTTCCTCCACCGACATATGGCTGCAATGATGTAACATGAAAACCACCTATAGAGCCTATAACTATGGCAAACAAAGCCAATTTGTAGCCACACCAACCCCCGAGGAAAACGTTTTAACTCGGGGAGGGGGGGGGGGGGTGGGGGTGAGTATGGCTTACCTAGCCTATGGCAAATATACATAGATAAATCAACACACATGCCTATGTATATATACATGTAGAACTTTCCTTGAACTGAAAGTTGCAATAAATATGTTTAGTACATGCATGTACATGTACACTGTATCTCTGAAGACAAAGTTGAGGTTTCACACTGTAGGTACTATGATAGTAGGGTATGTCATCAAGTACCAGTGATAATTATGACAAGTTTAATTCCCAGAGGAATAAACCTTTTTAAAACATGATATGGTCCTCCATGCTTATGTTGTGGTACATACATGTGTAGCTGTAGAACATTAATTGCATCGACAGTTACTGTAACAGTGTTGCTCAACCCGCGTGCAAATCTTGTTTGGGTACATGTTGATCACAGATTATATGTTTGGGCATTATTTCACTTTTAACACAACTGTAACTGTTAGTTAATATTCTTGGTTTTCACATGACGTCACAACGCTTCCTTTTGTTTTCGTTGAAAAACATGGCTGTTGATCACGTGAGTGAAAACCAGTAATTATCTTGTATGCATGAAAGCACAAAATACATGGCTGAGTCATTTAAAACTTGGTTTGTCTTACCATGGATTAAAATAATATAAAAGCAGCATTCTGCATGGTTTATTGGTTACAGCTTTAAATTTGCAGGGAAGAACTCATTAATGTTTGTACCAGCCTCTCCAATGGAAAAGTAACTAGATTTACAATGTAGGTTTTGCAGTACAAATTAAAATATTCTTTTTTTAATCCCAAACCAGGCTCTCTATGGTCTTATGGTCAATGAAGGATCTCAAAAGACTGTCGGTTTTTTCCTAACTTAATCTAACTTAAAATTTATTTACCAAACAGGAGTCAGAGGCCTTGGAGCTTTACAACAAAGGCCTCGCCTTGCAACAGAAAGGAGATTACACAGCTTCGGAAGAAGCTTATAATCAGCTTTTGAATTCCGCCCTAGTAAAAGAGGTAATAGAAGGAGAATTGTTTTTGGCTGAGAACTCTCCTTTAGTTTGATTCATTGTTTCATTCATCTGTTTTTTCATCTTGTGTACCATGAAAAAATTGTGTTCATCATTAATTTTAAAAAGCTGAATGAAAGATGCTAATTAATTTATTTTATTGTTAATTGATTTTTTGACTTAAAATAAATTACTGTATGTAGGCCCCTCCTGTTGATGATGATGCTGGGTTAACTGAAGCTGGTCATGTGCTGAAATATTCTGCTTTCAAAAACTTGGCTTCACTGGCAGAGAAAAGAGAACAGTGGGAGAAGTCTATAGATGCATATCTGCAGGTGACTCAAACTGTGAATTGATGCAATCAATTACATGTACATACTGGTACATGTACCAACCAATAATAGTGACCAATGTTTTTATAAGCCCAGTGTTTTTTTATCATGTGAGGTCATGGAATTGTATCCCAGCAAGATCTACAGTAATATGGAGGCACCATCACCAGTTAAACATTTTCTGCAAAATCCATTTACAGTATTACGTGTAGCTCCTTTGTTAGGCTTGTACACACTGCAGACAACAAGCCTGCTTGCCACTGGTTGGGATTCTTAAACTTTTTTCTATGTTTTGTTTCATTGGCCTTGAAAAGCCTTGTAGGGAGGTGGTCGGTTAAAACATGATTAAGTATATTTCTTAGTTGCCAACATTTATGATCATAAAAAACCTAAGGTTGGTTAAATTAGTTGTTAGTCCTTACAGTCATTCTGTTAACCCATTGACTCCCCGGAATGAGACTTAAACTGGAATTGGGGGGAGGGGAGGGATGGGCAGTTCAGGAGTCAAAAGTGTAAGAGAATACCTTTCAGACCCCATCTCACTGTGCATGTAAGTTACACCTGTAAGTGTAGGGAATGATATACGTGTATTGAAGGTTACTTTATGGTTGGTGAGGGCAGATGCTTTTTATTCATGGGGTTGAACTAGGGCTTCTGATTGAATGAGACCACACAAAAAGAGAAACAAAAATCCAGGCAATTATTATTATTATTGTCATTACTGCCAGGGGTTGATCCTTCACTTCCCTTGCATTCATCTCCCTATTGTCAGCATTCTGATGTTCTGTTAATGGGCAAACGTTTTTGCATTTATGTTACAATAATGTGATTATTATACAGTTGGCAGATGATAGTATGCATCTCTAAATAATTCTTACTGTTTCTTTCCAGGCTGTTGCTCTGGATGATTCAGATGTGACCGTATGGTACCATCTAGGAGTAGTGGCAATGAAGACTTTTGACCTCTGTCTGGCACGGCACTCATTTGAAGAGGTTTTAATTATTATCACATAAACATTTCTTAGATATACTGTACATGTAACTCTCACCCTTCAAAAAGGATGCTTCTGCTGAGAAATAACAAGCTTGTAAAATGATAAATGACACACTGGTAATTTTAACTCTTACAGTAAACACATTGATGCACTTAATGAACTTGGGAACTGGTGCCTTAAAAGTTAGCAGAAAGGGTCCTGTTGTGATCCAGGCACCAGTACCATAGGGTGGTTTCCCTGGCAAATTGCTTGTGGGAACCACCCTGAAGCAGGTACATGTTGTACGAATCTTCACTGTCACACTGGAACAGGGTTCAGTGGTCAGAAAAGCACTTACCTGATCAGATATTTACCTCCATGACAAAGTAGCCTTGGGACAGGAAGGGTGAGGCTCAATGAATCTGCAAAAATGGCCCGCAAAAATGGCCAAAGATTGTATGGCCATGCTTAAGCAAGCCCTCCTAGATTCTGGGGCACCCTCAAGATAAAGACACGCTCACTTGCTGCGAAAAGGCCACACGCTGCATTGGCTTGAGATTAACTTTGCCTAAATTATGTTTAGCGATGTTAAAAAAAGCTCTTTGACCTTGAAAGCTACAGCTGTAGTTCGAGTTTTGTACTGAGAGTTGCAGCAAGTGCATCCTTGAAAAGACATGCCCACAATGTTTAGCATTATTATGGATGTGGAATTTTGCATAATTTCAAATCCATGTTTTGCCTTTTGCCAGGGTTTGAAATGTAATCCAAAGCACTGGCCTTGTCTGGACCTGCTCTGCACTGTGCTGTTTGCCGTTGGAGACTATTATAGTAAGTACATAAGGAGGCATTGTGGCAGAGTAATATTAACCCATTGACTCCCAGGGGCTCCCAATGATGAGTAAAATCGTCTGGCCGGTTTGGGCCAGTTTGGACGTCAAAGGGTAAAGGTGTATGCTGTGAGATCCAGGGATTTTACGTGCAGGTTCAAGGCCCATTCTGACGACTAGCTGAAGTTTTCTTGAATAACAAAATGCAAACTTTAATTAACTCTCTTGTTGTAAAAATTAATACGCTAAGACTCAATGGGGCAACCTGTTGGGGATGACAACCCAACAGGCTGCCACAACCATGCTCTTGAGTTTAGAAGGCTCATTAACACATGCTTTGGTCTTCCAAGTTTGCTTGTTGTTCTTTAGGGGGAACTACATGTACATGTATGCTGTACTTTGCTGAACTCAATGATGTTTACCAACAATAAACTTAAGCATAATTATATGAATATGTAATTCAGACACAACTGACTTTGATAACTTTCATGTATTCAAACTTTAGGCAAATTGCAATATGGCATTCATATGTCTGTCTTAATTAATATAAATAATAAATAATACCAACTTGATTCATTCACTTCAATAAAAGGGAAGGATACCAGAGAGCTGGATGTAAATGACTTAGAGTCGATTTTGAGGAGGGAGGAAAACCAGAGTACCCAGAGAAAAACCCTCAGGGGGAGATTGAGATCGACTGAAACTCAGCCCACAGACATTGTACGACCTCGGGGCTTAGGCTGGAATGTGGCTCACAGAGTTGGAAAGCACAGTTGATAACCGCTAAGCCGCCCTGACTCCCCTACTAAGCTGCCCTGACTCCCCTACCCAGAGTAGGCAGGGGAGTGTATACCAACCTGATACTCACCAGGATTTGGGAGTGTAGGGGAGGGAAAGCTTTGAATACAACAAGCAAAAAATGATCTTCTAATAGCCAGCAGCAAACAAGCCACTGTAATGCAACCATGATGTACATGTACATGTAAATGCCTGCAAAAAGTTATAGGGCTGCCCCAGAGTGAGAAGGTCAGTTTAACGGGTAACCACTGAGCAGCAGTCTTGATTTCAACTGTGCCTAAACTCCATTTAGCCTCATTTTTTACATTAAAGCGTGCAATTCGAAGTACTTTTTTGGAGGAAGGTTGAAAATGACACTAATGCCCAGGATTGCAACTAATTTGATGCTAAGTGTCAATTATGTATTTACAACAATCAGGTGAACATTAGCTTTCAATTGGTATTTTGAAAGTTGGGGTAATCGCAACATTTTTTGTTTACTGGAACAGTACAATGTGGTTGTATGGGGTGACTTTTTGATTTTCATTGGGTCTACATGTATTCCAACCTCATTCCCAGGGGTTCCCTGGGAACAAGGTTACATGTATTCTAGGCAAACAATGTGCAAGTAATGTCACAGTTGAAGAGAAAGTTACATGTAAGAGAACACTTTGTGACAATTATCAAAATTTGCATGCATCTAATACCAATTGAAAGCTAACGGGCTGTCATGCGGGAGGTCGCAGGTTCAAACCCCGGCCGGATCAACACTCAGGATCTTAAAATAACTGAGGAGAAAGTGCTGCCTTTGTAATTTCATCTGCAAATGGACATACTTTCAAGTCTTCTCGGATAAGGACTATAAACCGTAGGACCCGTCTCACAAATATCTTCTATGTTCATAAGTTCCCTGTGGGACATTAAAGAACCCACACACTATTAGAGAAGAGTAGGGGATAAAGTCCCCTGTGTTGTGGCTGTTCTGTTCTCTCCAGCAGAAGTGGCCGGCTTGGCGATGATGTCTCTAAAAAGGCTTGTGGTGTATGAGGCCACCTAAGCAGAAACAGCCACGAGTCAAAAAGGGACTTTGCTGAGTTTTTTGATGTAGATGTAATTAGGTGAAACTCTGGACATACTGACAGTATCTGGAAGAATTTAATGAAAGGAAATTAGAAGTAACAATAAACTATCATTAATTATATTAATTTTTTTCCTTGCCTTGTCATAATTTAACCAAGTTTTAATAACTTCTTTTGCATGGTGTTTCCTTTGTTTTTTGTTCATTAGCCTGTCTTGTCATGATTTCAAAGGCACTGGAGAGAGATGAGGATTACCCGAAAGGTAGGTGCCAATTAAGTGCCATTACAGTGCTTGTTTTTTCTCGCTAAGTGGGTCTCGTGTTCTTTCTGCTAAAAGTCACGAGTTGGCCTATGGCCCGTTAAAAATGATTGGACATTAATTTTTCAAATTTCCATCAGGCAATTTCCGATGACTGACAGTAATTTCCCGCATCTGTTAATAAAATGTACAAGAAGACTTGTTCTGGCTATAAAAACTTCACTTCGATCAGGGGCGGATCTATACCAGTTTCCAACGTTTTACAGAAATCAGTCAGATTTCCCATAATAATATACATGCACATTTATTTTTTAATAGAGTAAATTTCCAAGTTGAAAGATTTCTTGAAAAGTGGTCTGAAAAAACTTTTTTGTCAATTTCCGGGCTTCGTCAAACACTGGCCGTGTTATTTTCCACTTAAGGAGGATGGGATTAGCCAATATCCTGTTTGCATGACTCACAAACATGCATGGGAAAGGGGACTTTTGGGAGTTAAAATCCAAAAAAAAGTCCTGTGGGTGCATGCCCTTAGACCCCCCTAGAAACTTGCACCTTCAGGGCTAGTTGTTTTGGAAACCAGGACTTCACCATTTTTCCTAGATTCGTCCCTTCACTTGGGCTTACGTTTTATGTATTGAAAGTAGACCATGTACTTGTTACATTATATTTAATAACAAATATGCTTTATATTGAAAATCTGCATAGTTACAAGTCATGATTGTTCATGTATAATTTATGGTAAAAGTGCTTTCCCCTGTTTCCTTATTTTTTCTAGGATTGGCTCTAAAGAATCAAATATTTTCAGAGGAACCTAACATAAAAGGAGACAGCCAGCACTTAAGGTGTTATAGCTGATGAAAACAGAATAATTTTACAATTCCTTCATGCTAAAGTGTGCTTATAAAGCGTAGGGTTTTAATTCTCTACACAATACATGTATAATTATACAAATAATATTGTTGACCCGTTGACTCCTGAACCGCCCGGCCCCATTGACGAGTAAAATTGTCCTACCTTAGACAGTGTAAAATCTATTAAAGTCCCATTCTGAAGAAATAGACTTCTCAATGAACAATAATAAATTTTAATTTTAATAAAAATGATGTCAATGACAAAGGAACCGTTTTACAAGTGAATGAGAACAGTGGATTTACAATATTAATTAAACCAAACTTAGTCAAGGGAAACAAGAACACTTACAAGAAATCTGTAAGGTGTCAAATAGATAAACAATAATGTTAATCAGTTCATGAAATCACTTGTTGAATTCAAAACACAAACGTGGCTGACTCCTTGTAGTCCCCAGTCAGTTGATTACTTGAGGAAAGACCTGGGACCAGGTTTTCTTTCAGGGATTCGGTTGTGTCAGCAATCGATGAGTGGAGAACATCCTCCTTGGCAGCTTATCCCTGATGCCAAATTGGGCGGACATACGGGTTTGAAAATTTCTCCAACAAAATTTCAAAATTTCTCCAGTTTCTTTGGGTCAGGGGTTGTTGCCCGGTAGCAGTATGGCAGCCTATGAGGGTGCATTTCTGTTGCAATCCACACATTCATCCCTGACCAATAATCAATGATGTGAGAACACTGTTCCATTGTTGTTGTTCTCTGGTGATTCAGGACATTGCGATGGAGCGACAAGGTACAAGGACATGGTCTGGGTGAGAGATGAGAAAGATGCAATGGAGGGTTTTTTGAATGCCAAACCTGGTTCCCCCCATGTGGTCAGCTTCATGAGGTGGCTCAGAGAGGTGTCTGTGGAAGCCTTTTGCACTATGAGGGACCAAGAGATTATACGCAGTTTGGAAGTGCCATTGCTACATGTTGTAATAGCCGTCATTAGTGCTGACTCTACTTTATCAGGGATTCTGGGTGCTTTAGGGGAGGTGCTGTTTGCTGAGGCTTATTGCGAGGGGTGTCTCAGCATGGTTAGACTTAATGCGCAGGTGTTTGATGTTGGAGCGCCAAGGGAGTGTGCACTGTTTAAGTCAGAACAGACTCAGGGCAAAGGCAAGTACATTTCTGCGCGTTGAAGATCTCCATGCCCTGATGGATGGCGAGAATGGTAGCTTCTTTAAATAACTTGCAGTGGAGGCTGAGAGAAGGCTTCATTAGGTCACGTAGCAGAGCATAGTTCACCACCTGGTTGACAAGGCCAAACCAACTTCTGATACAGTTGTATCTGTTGTAGAATTATTCTGAGGGGGAATTCTCTGATGGTGTCTAGGTATTTCAGGAGGGGTTCGATAGTGGAGCCTGATACTCTGAATCATACAAAGTCTATGCTTCTCTCCATGAACTGGAATTTTTGTTTGGGTAGAGCACAACAGCGGCCTGACTGACATGTGAGAGAAAGTTATTCTTCTCCACCAGGGCTGCTCCAGGTCAGAGTCATAAGCCGTGTTCACATTAGGCCTCGATTATGATTGAATTATAATCGAATTAAATATGAAATGGGTTCACATCAACTAATTGCAGTCCCTGATTATAACACTTTACTGGATTATAATTACTCAAAACAACCTCAAAGGGGTTATTTGAAGTAATTACAATGCGTAATTGAACACAATGGCGAGCATGTGGTGGTATGAGCAGATGCAACTTCTTTAGAATCGCTTTATGGAGCCAAGGTTTGGATTTGTCTTCTTCTATTCTCCGAAGCTATCCTTGGTTGTCTTCTCGCCTCAAGCACACATGATGGTGGTGATAATAGTGGCAGCCACGCTATATGGCGTCATTTTGTCTCACACTGTGAGGTTACCCTGCATATTGTATTTGAATTTTTGCAGATGTGAACAGAACCATAATTGAATAAAATTGAATGGAGTATGATAGCCTGATAATTTATATACTTCAGTTGATCATAATCAACGTTGAGTGTGAACACAGCTATAGTGTATAGTGTCATTGATGTAGTGTTCCTTGTAAAACGTCATCAAAGCTGTGGTTTTAGATAAATTTAATGACAATACCATTGAACATTGCCAACTTGCTTAGCGTTAAGTGAGTTGGAAAAGCAACTGTTTTCATGCAATTTCCAGTTGTCACTCACTATAAAGCGATCATGAAAACCGCTGGTGAAAACATGGCCACTGTGCAGTTAAAAAAATTTACTAAATCTTAATTTACAGGAATCTTTTTGTGTGCAGTGTGTTGGATGACGAAGAGAGCAACGAGATACAAAAAGAGGTAGTCTTTTAATTAAACAGTTTTCCGATGACTCTGTTATCAGATATGGGGTAATTTACATGTCATACTTTTGTTTTACAGTTTGTGAAAGAAGCTCTTCATCTCAGAGAGGAAAGGCTTAAACTTGTTGAAGCAGATAGAGCCCCTCCTCCACCATATTCACCTGTGAAGCCTTTGACTTCACACACGTAAGATTTTTTCCACTTTGCCTGGTTTACATATACATGTATTTAATGTAGAGTTCACACCCTATTATTAGGAAATGAACAAAGTGAAACTTTAATAAGGCTCACATCTGCCTGATTCCTGTCAGTATCCTCTGAATTTTGAAATTGGCAATGAGGACAATGCACCACCCATTACACAATCCATTTTCTGCATCACGTGTACATGTAAGTTTTTCTTTAATGACTTCTTCTTCTTCTGCAGTGTACAAATACATTGTATAAAGAAGATAAAAGGCACCGTGGATTGTAGTTAGGGCCCTGGATTTGCCTGTGGACATTCTGGCTTGAAATAAAACACTGACAACAAAAATGGCTTAATATTTTGTCTTCGACAAATTAGACTTCGGCTTCTTCAATATTAAGTAGCCAATTACACTGTAGTTTCCTTTTTCCAGGTGGATAATTTAAACGCACACATCCACACATGCACAAGCAACAAACTTTATTTTTGTACATGTGTACCTAGAATTTCACTTAACAAAACAAGCACTGTGATTGGTTGATTCTTAGTCACATGCCTTTGATCAAATTCAATTTTATCCCAAGTCGCAGTTGTTGCATTCTCTGGATGCCCTAGCACTATGTAATGTATAACAAAGCACTTAATGTCTGGTCCCTTCCAAAACTACGGTAGTTAGTTTTGTTTTCTCTCGGGACCATACATTTAGTGAATTTAGTATAATATTTATTAATAATACCACTGGTGGCTCAGTTGGTTGAGCATCGGGCTGCCATGCAGGAGGTAGTGAGTTTGATTTGGGCTGGATCAATTAACACTCAGGAGGATAAAGTGCTGCCTTTGTAGTTTCATTTGCAAATTGTAAGACTTTCAAGTCTTCTCAGATAAGGACTATAAACCGTAGGCCCTGTCTCACAGCCCTTCAATGTTCATAAACTCAGTGCCACACTCTAGTCGAAAAGGGTAGGGCATGGTGTTCCCGGTGTTGTGGTCTGGCCTTTCCTTCAGCAATGTGGTTGGCTTGGTGTAATCTTCTGAATGCACTACTGATCGATGAGACCACATAGCAGCAAAACAGACAGAAGTCCAATTGAAGGAATCCTCTCATGAGTGCTACTCACTTATAGATCTTCGTTTCTCAATCCTGAAGATTTTACTCATTCATGTTGAACCCCTAAGGGGCAAAAGGGTTGATGGCTTCTATTCCAATAATTCTTTGTGGACTTCAACAATCATTTTTATAGGGGAATTAAGGTACTAAAGGGTTAGATACCGGTATGTAATATGGGAAGAATGGCCTCAGCTTGCCCCAGTATGGAGCACTTGACAGCTCTCCTTTTTTGCAGACGATCAGTCCATCTGCTCTTAACATCACAACTGAATTGTATTTTGCACTTGTAATTTTCGTTCTTCAAGGTGGGCAAGCCTTGGTGAATGCTTTATTGCTCTCTATGATCACCTAACATCACAGGATAATCCCCAGGTGAGCTCAGAAAACAAAGCTTCATAATGTATAATAGTACATACACATGACTTTTTGTACAGTACCACTCAAAAGTAAGTGGTAACCAGGTTACGTTGTGTTTCATGTGGTGCATTAATCACATGGCACGCTACACAATTCCTGTTGCGAGCTACAAGATTAGTGTAGCACAACAGTAAGCGCAGCTGAATGAGTTTGTTCTGACTGTTTTGATTTCTTAAGTAAACAATTATGACGTTGTATGGGACACTGTATTTGTATGTGCAGATGAAAGAAGCATTTGATGCCATTTGTCACTGGTACTTTTGGACAACCCTGTTTTGCAACAACTGACACATATTCATTTTTACAATCATGATTGTACATTGTATTGTTACGTAGCATCAACACTACTGCTGTCAAATTTGCTCTAATTGTTGGACCACTTTTTCCACAGCCACTTGGCCGCAGGGTTGACTTGGAAGGATATTACAAAGCTATTGTCACACCAGGTAAATAACAGAGTGTCTAATGCTTGCGTAGAGACGTTTCGGTAACAATAATTATTTATAAAATTAATTATACTTATTATGGTTTGTTGAATTATTAACTTTTTTTTTCAGATATCTCCATGTCATATAGAGCTTCTGTTGTTAAAGTGCCTGATTATTCCAGCTCAAGTTTCTCCACAGAGGGTTTTGCAGTCTTCAAGAATGTTCAAACAGGTCGGCATCAATATTACTGCACTCTAGTGGCAACAATTATTTCTTTCTTTAGCTTGGCTGTCGAAAAAAAGCAATAATAAGGACATTTGAGAAGAAGCAAAGTTCATGCAGTGGTGAAAGCACTCACTATTGATCGATGTTTCACAGGACTGATTCCATTACACTGTATGTGATTTGGAGTGTGTATTAAAACTGCAGGTTAGGGTTGCAGGTCATTTTTTCACCATAGCTGAAACAACTCAAATCTTTACATTGTACTAATGCAAAATTAATTTTAGGTCTTAACACTACATGTACTTAATTAAACATTGTTTACGTGTAGGTAATGTTTAAACCTAAGTTTAGCATTTTTGTAAAGGTTTGAGTTGTTTCAGTTACATGTATGATAAAACAATCCTGTAACCTGCACTATACACCCTCCGGTACATGGTTTAAGTCTGTTGATTCTCTATGTTGGGTAAGAAATTTTTCTCTGGGGTCACACTTGCCACATACAGAGTAATGTTCAGAAGTACATGTCACATTACTCAAATGTAAAACAGAGGTCGTGCATAATTGTTACAAGATTCACTTTGTGCCAATGTCAAGTGTATCTCCAGTGTTAAGTGCACGTACAGTATGTACATGTTACAGTAGTGTAATAAATTATCATATCAGTGTAGCTGGAACATTGTGTATCATTTTTGTCTTCTTTTGGGACTCACTTGTATAATTATGTGTGTTTATTTACTGTTGATCAACTTGGCTGTCTTGAATCAACTTGTAGGAGACAATCATGATGAAAAGGGCAAGAAGGGAGCAAAGAGAAAGAAGCCGCCTCCAAGTGCAATAGAAAGCGACTTTCTTCCAAAGAGACGTTCAGCACGGGTAAGCATGGACTTGACAATCTTTCTTTCAAAAATATCTTTGTTGGGGTTGGAATTGGAGTTGGGGTTCTTAATCATGTTTCTGTGAAGTTTGAATTGTTTCTTCCTCTGTAAAAATTATGATCAAGTTTTTGCCTTAAATTTTATGGTACAATGAAGATTTTAACCCATTTTTGTCAAAAGGTTGTAAAAGACTTTAAGTTAGCATTTTGAGTCCTGTTTTAACAGTCATGCTATGTCATGCTTGACCAGTAGTTTTGAAATTTGAACTGAGTATTCAAATCTGCATACCAGTTTCGAACTTTGCTCTAGAGATTCTGAATTTCCTTGATTTATCACAAAGGTTAGCTATGAACTTTCGTTTTATTATAAAATAAATTGTGTTGAAAAGGGGAAACTATTTCAAGTATTTGATGAATTATTGTTCAGTTATTGCGCATTTTTCGTACCAACTTTTGCAACAATCTTTGAGGATTCCATTCAAATCTTGGAAGCTCCAAAAAGGAATTCGGTGGTTCATTTCAGTGTCGTGGATACTGGTCACGCATGACATACATGTAGCTCGGCTGTAAGCCAAGAAAATAATATTATAGTTAAGCTGGAACAAAAGTTACTTAAATTATTTATACATGTAGCTTTCAATGATATTGTTGCCCACCTTGAATAGCTACATTGTATACGCTAGTTGTGGGTAACAAAACTGTATTGTAAATCTGTCATATTATGATACATGTAAGATGTTGATTGATTGATTGATTGATAGTTATTACTATTATAGTGCCATTAAAGCGTGTGCATGTATTAAATCAATCCAAATGTGTACTCGCATCCAGGTATTTAAAACTTCAAAATGATACCTACTACATGTAAAACGCGCAACACATCACAGTGATTGTCAACTAAAAATACCGTTTGGTGACAATTCCCCAATATCATGCCATGGGCAAGCCTTTTGTCGTTATACTTTATTACCTCTCAATACTTGATGACAGTTTATAAGTACATGTAGTTGTCGGTTTCCTAGTATCCTACACATAACTTGTGTTTCCTAAGTAGAATGTTGAAATTTTTGTTTAGTGTTAATGGCATTATTAATTTTTAGGTCAGAACAAACAAAAAGAAGGAGGAAGAGGTTAACTACAAAGAACTAGTATCTTCTTTTCTTCCTTCACTATTCAGGTTGGTGTAAGCTCATAATGCAAAATTGTTGTGTCAAAATTAATAATTACATTATTAATTTTATTCAAGTTTCTAAATTAATTATCTGCATCTAATATCTCTAATCAACTTTGCCTTGTGTTTGATCTTATACATGTATTATCATAAATCTTTAGACCTGCAGTGAGCATCGATGATGACAGTAGCCAAGATAGCCTGTCAGATGGAACATTAAGTCAAAGGTACCAATATTGCAGGTTTCCAGGCTTGAAAAGAATTATTTTGGTTTGTACAGTCATGTATTTCTTTACTCCCTTTCTTTACATTAGTAGTGAAAGGAGAGAAACCACACAATGATTCAACTATGCGTTTGTAGGTAAATCTTCAATCCTGAAATCACTAACCAGTATAAACTGCTATCAAACTTCAATGAGTTTTTCCAGTAGAATGTGATTGTAGAGTTGATAGTGCTTATAATCCATGCACTCTTTGGACAGCTAGAGTCAGTGTTCAAGATAACAGCCTTAAATGTGATTGCAAGGTTGTTTATGTTCAAGCTTGAACAGACACACTTTTTGTAGTTATGCTGGCAAGAAAGATAGGCAATTAGGGTTGCAAGAGGTGGGCGACAAGTTTCAAGTTAAAGTTTATTTATTATTCTTATGACATATTACAAAAGAATCACTCTTACTCCCACACCAATAGCAATTGTATTATCTGCTGACCATTCCCCTATGCATAAAATTATGTATCCCATTTGGGAGCTTTAACCGACTATTTCAATTTAAATACAGAAATTATCTTGCTTTAAGTATTGCTCAGACTGCCATTACTTATTTTAAATTAAACATAGATAACATTTCATTTATAGGAATAGCCAGTCACTGATGGTAGATGTTAGATCTAGGGAAGGTGCTTTTACTGGTATGAAGTACAGTGTATTAATTATCTTTTACTGGTATTTATTGAAAATGAACTGCTACCAGATATGTTCATTTCCTGCTGTTAATTTTCACTGAAAACTGTGGCTGTGCTAGCAGATGAGTTTCCAGTTTGAAGTTCTAAAGCACTATATATAAATCATACTTAACAACATGGATTGTAGATTAATCTTCTGTCAGTCAACTGGCATTGGCATTATCGTTCATACAAACCTTACTTATGGTGCTGTTTACCTTTACAGTTAATAATACACTTCACAATAGCTTTTCTGCATAACTAGAAAGGGAAAGTTTCAGAGCCATACATACATTATTTTTTTTTAAGTCCATGTTTTTCATAGGCTTGACTCTATGGTTTACAAGTTTGTTTTTTTTTTTTTCAATTTTCCTGCAGATAGAAGCACTTATGATGAAGTCATCTCAGGTGAAGCCGAAACTTTGGATATTTTAACCTTTGTTAAAGAACAGATGGAAAATGGGTGAGTTTGGGATTCAAGCAAAATTAATCAAGTTAAAAACGTCATTCGGATTGTAGTAGCATTTTAACCCATTGCCTGTCATTGCCTAGGAGTGGCACTTAATAGATTTTACTCTGTCTAACACCAGTTGCTTTTTCTTGTCATTGGAAGGTGGAGGGGGGGGGGGGGGGGGGAAGGCAGTTTAAGGGAACAAAATTACTATTATTATTTTTAAAGCAACTTTCCTAATTATTTTGCCTTTTTTTTATCAAACAGTGGAATCATTGATTTGATGAATCAGTATGGAATTAGTCTTGCTGCCCAGAACAATAAGAAGTGGTGAGTTGTGATAGGACTGTTTTGATCAATAATCTTTGTAACTATAAAAGTGGCAGAGCTTGGCCTATTGAAGCAAATTTGCTGTTGACCTGCGGTTTGACAAAGAGATGACAAAGTGGTGATTGAATGTGGTAGCTGGTTGCCTGGTTTGACTGACTACCTTACTTCGTGGTAATACAAAAGAATTGTCTAAATGTCTAGCTGGTTGGTTTCGGTGACTGAGTGGTTCGCTCAATCACTGCCTGGCTTCCTGACTAACAGGCTGATTGGCTAATTGACCCTTGTGGGTATTGCTGCCAGACTGCATTCCCGCACTCCGGGTTCGAATCCCAGCTCATGGATTCCAAAGTTCACTCAGTTTTTCCATCCATTTGTGGTGGGTAAAATGAGTACCAGTATTACTGGGGAGAAATTGTGCATGCAACAGGTTAAGAGTGGCACCCACCCCTGCAGTGAGTTACGCTAGATGCCGTAAATTACTGTAGAGGCTGAGGAAAAAGGAGCCTTCGGGTTGCCTTTGACTATGGTTGGCTTCTTCTCTTCTCTTAAAAAAAAAAAAAAATACAATACATACTTAATTGACCACTCCCCAAAGGGGCTTTTCAGGGCCAATCTGAAACAATCAACGAAACAACAGAACACAACAACAACAACTGTTAAGAATCCCAACTGGCCGGAGGCAAACCAGTTGGCTCTCTTCTCTCTTTTATCAGACAAGTTGACAAAGATTTGAGAGCTGACATTTTGAGTATTAGCCCCTTGTCTCAGTGAATTAGAAGTGCTAATGCTTAGAACATTACCTCATAAATCTCTGTTACAACACTCATAATAAAATTAATTAACTTTTTATCAACTTGTTTGATAAAAGCAGATTTTGTTTTTCATTGATTGACGACTGAAACCCACAAAAGTAGCAAACCCATGGTACTCACAAAACCAGGAAAACCATGAAACCCACAAAACCAGGAAAACCATGAAACCCATGAAATCAGCGAAACCCATGAAACCAGTAAAACTACAACATCCACAAAACCAGTCAGACCATGAAACCAGCAAAACTATGATACCCACGAAACCAGTGAAACCATGAAACCAACAAAACCAGTAAAACCATGGCACCCACAAAACCAGTGAAACCATGAAACCAGCAAATCCATGACACCCAGGAAACCATAACATCCATGAAAACAGTAAAATTATAAAACCCACAAAACCAGTGAAACCATGAAATTCAAGAAATCAGCGAAACCATGACACCCCCGAAACCAGTGAAAGCATGAAACCCACGAAACCAGTGAAACAATGAAACCACAAAATCAGTGAAACCACGAAATCCGCAAACCCTTGACACCCATGAAACCAGTAAGACCATGAAACCAACAAAACCAGTGAAACCAGTGAAACCACGACCCCCTCAAAACTAGTGAAACCGTGACACTCACATAACAAGTAAAACCATGAAACCCACGAAAGCAGCAAAACCTTAATTGCTACCCACAAAACCATTGAAACCACGAAACCCATGAAACGAGTGAAACCATAAAACCCTCCAGAGAAGCAAAAACTTGCCACCCACAAAGCCAACAAAACCAGCAAAACCATGAAGTGCTTGAACCCACGAAACCAGTGAAACCATGAAACTGACAAAACCAGCAAGACTATGACACCGACGAAAACCAGGGAAACCAGTGAAACCCACGAAACCAGTGAACCATGACACCCTTGAAACTAGCAAAGCAATGACAGCCTCGACCCCAATGAAACCAGTGAAAGCATGACAACCACGAAACCAGAGAAACTGTGAAGTCCAAGAAAGCATGTAAGCATAAAACGTGACCAAACCATGTAGTCACACCCTTTACATGCTTTTATACGACTCAGCGACACTACTACATAATAGGTGATGTCTAATTAGCGTATATTTTGATCCGTAACACCAAGTTGTTTGTTGAGAGTGTGAAAATCCGATTCACATGGGTGGAAGGGTGAGGGAAAGGAAAGGATACTCAAAACAAACTGAAATCTTTAAAGTAAATTCGAATCTGTCAACGTATTAAATAAGGGAAAAGTTTTTGAAAACTATGTACATGGAGAAATGAAAGTTACTGTCAACGTTCATTCATCTTCAAATACATAGTGAGTTCAGTTCAAAAACCGTTACTAGCAGTGGTCAACCACACTACCTGGGGGATTTTCTTTCAGCATCATTTTGCGCTTAAAGATCACTATAGGCTTGAGCTTCTTCCCTGATTCTGGGCATGCAAGGACAACAGTGAAGCCTGTTTTCTTGTGACCGGTAGTTGTTGCAGTAATGATTTCAGCTCGGGTTTTATGGAATATGGGGCGTCAAACGTCGTGGGAACTTCATCCATGTTGAAGACTTGATCTCTGTGGATTCCAAGCTGCCCCTTTCATCATGATACAAACTGGCAAAATTTCACAACCTTCTCCTCCTAGTCATCTTACAGCTTCTGGCCCACAGTGGTTCTCGTTCGCATAGCCAGTTGATTTTGGCACGTGAATCTGTTACACTAGCTCAGACCACCAACAAAATCAACAACATTCACCTGCTTTGCTAACTCTCTGACCTTAATCAGATCATGACAATAGTGACTGCACGGCTGACAATCCACTATTCAAGGTTCTCTCCAATGCAGGGAACTTTGTGATACCAGCAACTGTTTTTCTATCTCTATGGTGTGCATTTAATACGCCTATACCATCCACAGTTGCACTTATCTAAGGTAATTACTTTTATGATTCTAGGCCTTCTGCTCTGGCAGATGTCTTCCTGAAAGTCTATCAAAGAATGAGGAAGCATGTTATTCTTCCATCAGAGTTCTTGTGAGTGTTCATCCCTTGAAACACCTTGTGAAACAGTACTTAAGAAAAATTAACGTAGAATTATTGATCTTTTTTCTCTCGTTTACCTTATCAGTGATGACCAGGATGAGTTGTACAGGAAAAGGATGGCTAAGGCAAGGTTTAAAATTTACTCACTGGACTGTTATGTTTTTTTTTTGTAACACCTACAATTATAAATGAACAAACAATTCACCCTTCTGTAATATGTGTTTTTTTTTTTTCAGCTGGTACTTGTGGCTAGCGAGTTGACTCTGGACAAACTGCTAACAGCCAAATCAAAGTCCTCGTCCAGCTTGTCTCCTGCCAGTTCTCCTAGAGGGTTAGTTAGCTTTTTACCATTATTTTATTTCTCTTTTTTTTTGTATTGATGAGGTTGAATCTGTAAAATGGTTGTAATTAATTTTGCATAGATGGGAGTAAATGTACTTGTATGTGGATGAGATTTAAAAAGTTTAGTAACAGTTTCATTTGAGATAGTTACTGATAACTTACTTAATTGCTCCTGTATGTTTAGACACTTTAAT
>NC_090886.1:42427902-42437902 GCF_036669925.1 Montipora capricornis
TCTCAATTGTTTCAATTTCCTGCTACCGTTCAAGTGATTGAGAAGAGTCGGCTCTGCAATTCACCCTTCCGTGCAGTCTCAAGGGCTGAATTACGTAGGGCACAGCTCAACGAAATCTGGCCGAAAGCACTATATGGCGCCTATGGTATTTGGTATAGGTGGTTTGCCACCAATCTGTAGAGACACGCATAACAATGATGCAATGTACAATTGCTGGTGGACGAACAAAAGTAGCTAACGAGAGATCTTTTGTTTTCATCCACCAACATGGCGTCAATGACGTAATATGAAAACCGCCTTTACAGTCAAAGTTTGATCTTGGAGCACAGTGCAACAGTCAGGTGTAATTCGCTGGAACTTGATTTTGACGGTTGAAAACTGGAGTTCTAAAAGAGGAGAACCCTAGATTCTGGTCGAGATCAACTGAAACTGAACTCGCATACCGTCGCAGAGGTTCGAGTCATGGCGGATAGCCATTATGCCAGCATGATTTTCCCCACACCCCCAGGTGTGCAGCACAGTGTATTCCTTGATGGTCATCCGTTCTTATAAGTTAGCCCAATCCAACAGGACAGACAGATAGGGTTTTTTCCCCTTTCTTCTCCAGCTTTCTTTCTTTGTTTATTTATTTTGCTTTATCTGTAGCGACATGTAGCCCTCCCTCCTTGCATGGTATTTTTTTGCTTTAGAAGAAACTGAAGCAAGTATAAACGCAATAACAAATATTGCTTTTCTTCATTTCAGGTTCATCGTCTCTATGAGTCAGGCCTCTATGAAGATGTCGTGCAGTTGTTGATGCCGACTCTTTACCAACCTCAACCTAAAACTAAGGTACAAGCCGAATTTTTCCATGAAAATAGGTGTGGGTCGGAATAACAATTTTATGTCGTTTTCCTGGTCTCTCTTCCCTGTCTGATCGAACAGAAAGTAGCGATATTCAGGCAGTGAGGTTGAACCTTTTGCTGTAGGAAACTGTAGATTTCTGAAATGGGGTATAGCGCCTATAATGGCCATAACCTATAGCTTGCATTGCAATTAAGCCCCCCTTCGTGAAGTACTTGCAAAACACCAAGACTCAAGGCATTCTACCCCTCCGCTTTGATGAACTGAATGTGGATCATATCTTCTGTTAGGTCAGCGAGCTTGGTATGTCTATTCCTGAGAGACCAGCACAACTACTGTTACTACAAGACTCACTTTTAAAACTCAAGGAGTACGAGGTAAGGTGGCTTTGGCTCTGTCGGGGGGCTCACTCGTCGACGACTAATTGTCAAAATTCATTGTGAGATGAATGGTGTAAGGCATCTGAGTTTTGTTAGAAAGTCTTCAAGCCGTACTTATGTGTGATTATGATTGGTCCACATTGATCTTGGGAATCGTGTTTATCAAGTGATTGAAGACCACTTTTAAAATAAGAATAGAGCGAGTTTCAATCGAGTGTCGTAAAACCAAAACCAAAGTAATTACTTTGGCCAATCAAAAAGGACGGAGACAATCCAGTAAACCAATCCAAATTCGAAGTAATTACACGTAGCCGACACAAAGCGCGAGAAAATGTGCACGCGCGAGCCACGATTGGTTTTGGTGTCGCTTCTGATTGGTTGAAAAAGTGGCGCGAGAACTTTGAACCAATCACTGAGTGAATCATAAACCAAAGAAATTCGCTAATTACTTTCGACACTCAATTGAAAACCGCTCTAACCGATTGATAATTTTACAAATTGCGCTTTTGCTTTCGTGGCATTTCAGAAACACTCAAGCTGGAAGATGATCACTTGTTCTTAGGGTCAACACCTTATAGTTTCGAACAATACAGTTGAAACTAAATGCTATCATTATTCAACATTTTGTATTTCCAGCAATGCCTTACATGTTCTGAAGTTGCTCTAAATGAAGCCGTTTCGCAAATGAGTCCGTGCGAGGCCTGGTCTACAACTCTCTCTAGGCTCTTTGCATGTGTCGATAGGTGAGGCTTGATATAAACCATGCTAAAAGAAATGTAACTTTTGAAGTGCAGGCTGTAAACGAAAGAGAGAAATGATCCTCGCAAAAAGCTCTCCTATAGTCACCTGAAAATCAGCAAGCTCGTTCCCAGGGTCTCTCTTCTCAACCTCCATGGAGGCAGAGAAGAGAGACCCTGGGAACGAGGTGGGAAAATCAGGTGGCTCCAACTGGATTCGAACCCATGACTTCTGCGATGTGGGTGCAATGCTCTATGTCGTGTAAGTCATCCAAAAGAAAATATTCCGACCTTAATTGGGTAACTAAAGGCAAAAATCGAGTTGCTTGATTTCAAGTTTTCAAACAAGAATTTTACCGCTGGTGTTAGCTGAAAGCATTGTTTTTGAGAACTTGTCAGTGTTGGGTACGATGTGATTGCACATATTTGACGTACCTATGAAAAAGCCTGTGACGTCGATGCTGCAAAACTGTATATTTAACAAATCGAAAGTGGTTCAGCGTTGTCTGTACTGTTATCGACAACGTTATTCGTCGTCACAGTGGTTTGTTTGTTTATTTGTTTGTTTGTTTGTTATTTATTTGTTCGAGCAGTTTGAAGTATTGGCAGCTATACAGCTGATGTGGACCTGCTATTATCACTCACCCATACACTCGCGAAGGACAGCCACAGCACCGGGAACTTCATCCCCTACTCTTCTCGAATAGTGTGTGGGATGTTTAACGTCCCACAGGGAACTTATTAACATAAAAGATATTTGTGAGACGAGGCTTACGGTTTATAGTCCTTGTCCGAGAAGACTTGAAAGTCTAACCATTCGCGGATGTTATTACAAAGGCAGCACTTTCTCCTCAGTTATTTTAAGACCCTGAGTGTTGGTCCGGCCGGAGTCGAACTCACGACCTCCCGCATGGCAGCCCGGTGCTCAACCAACTGAGCCACCGGTGCGCGGTCAAAATGTTGTGGACTCACGAGGAGGAGCCAACCACTTTCGATTTGTTTTTTACCACAATATTCATCGTCAGACAGTTTTTTATTTCAGAGCGAGACCAAAATCTTGACACGAAGAAAGAGCAAGTGCTGTCTATAACTTTATAACTTTCCCGCAATATGATTAGTTTATTTTCCAAAATGAGCGTTCCTGATTGGCTATTGAATGGCGTGACAAATTGAATCGAGCGTGACGTGAGCAGCGTTGTCTAGACTCTTACCGACAACGGCAAATTAGCCAATCAGATTGCGAGATTACAGGCAGTTGTGGTAAAAATATTATTTTTTAGTTGTGTACAAGAGACAATTGCTTCGATTGTCCAGTTAAGCGCGAGGATCACTTCTCCCTCGCGTCTTTAACCCACACTTCAAATATATAAATCTATTTCATTCATACAGTTTGCATTAATCCTGTTACTCCCAGATGGATGCTAAAACTGCGATTTGACTTCAAAGCAAATTGTAAATGACAAGAAAACCTTCAAATCACTCTAATAATTGTCTACATTTGTTCATGCAGGAGTATTTTAGAGTGCAGCGATGTGCTGGATAAGATTCCTCAGGACAAACTCAGCAGACTCACAAATAACATTATTAAGGTAAGTTGGATTACCTTAAATAACAGAATGACTTGCAGTGGTATTGGGTATGATCAGGATATTGTATGGGAGCTTTGATTCACATACCAAAGTTTTTTCATGAGTAAATATGTGACCACCTGCTTAAAAAAGCTCTCGTGCAATTGAATGGTTTCCTCGTGCATGCTTCTCTCGTCGCTCGTACAATCTGAATTGGTATTGCGTGTGGAGGATTATTCCAAGAATTTTCACTGGCGTCGACTGTTTTCACCAATGCCTATTACAGTATCGTGTCGTAGTGACAGGACTACGAGAAGCCCCTCTTCCGCTCAGTCATCGAGTGTGATGGGGTAAACCAGACGCGCGAGATATGGCCGACCGCTTGAAAATATATGGAAACTAAAATGCGTAGGCGTGTCTTTTCCAATAGCGCTCGACTGTTTTATCGCATCGCCCTTGACGGACGTCTTAAAAGAAGCTGTGCTCTTGGTGTGGTTTGTACTGAAACCTGTCACTTAGTCTTGAACCCGCAAGCAAGGAAGTGGCGTGAGCACTCTGAAGATTTTCCACGGAAAGGTTTGGTTGAGATAAGATGACCAATGGGCCACATAAACGCTAATCGCTTAACGGTGGTGGTGGCGGGGCGGGGCTTTGAATAACTTAGCCCTTGACCTTAAGCTGACACGAAGGCGACTGTTCTTTATGCAGGTTCTGGAAGCTTCCATGTATGCTTCTGAAAACAGCTCCGAGCCACCACTTGCTACTGCCAAACCATGGGTGCTGCTTTACAGAATAATCAAGCAGTGAGTAGACAGAATTTTCATCAAAGTTTGATTTTGCAAGTAGCCTTTTGTTGTACCTTTTGTCACAATCATGCGATACCCACATCCATCCTCCGACTGGCTCTTTTTTTTTCCCTTTGGGAATAAAACGTTTTTTTCCAAGTATTTAGGTAAAAGTCTCTGTTACGAGCCTAGGAGGGCCCATCAGGCCTGAGCTTATCTCCGCGACTAGGTGATAGCGACTAGGAGTATTTATACTCCCCCCTGGCTAGTCCATCGCAGGGTTACCCCCAGCATTACGCCGGTACCCATTTATATACCTGGGTGGAGAGAGGCACCGTGAGAGTAAGTGTCTTGCCCAAGAACACAACACAATGTCCCCAGCCAGGCCCCGAACCCGGACTACTCGATCCGGAATCGAGCGCACTGCCCATGAGGCCACCGCGCCTCCCACACCTTTAGGTAAAGGTATACCTTATTTCTCACACACCACTGGTAGCTATGCCAAGCTGCCCGCCACAACCTGACCTTTATTGTAATCTCGACATATTCAATTTGGTAAAACGGTATACGTCAAAACAAGCCTGAGGAAAAAGGTTTTGAACTAGAAGGGTCACGGAAGCATCAACATACACGTACAATTTCAACCAAGTGAAAATCTTTGGGTGAGCGGGTGGGGAAAAGGTCAGAAATGGCGGACCGACTTCCCAGGCCCCAGCGGTGAGTAAGAAAAACGTTTTCCACTTATTTCGTTTCACTCAGCCAGTGGAAAATCTCACCTAAAGTCGGAAGTTCCTTTACCCTCTAGAGGGTATTCTCCTAAGAAGCCGACGGTGCGCTCATTTTACCCTCCTTTTTCCATCAGTGCTCTGTTTAAGGGTATAATGAAGCTAGCTGAAGCTACACCATGGAAAGAAGTCGAAGCAAGGATGTGAGGTCACTCGGGATCGAACTCAGGACCTCTCGCACGGAAGGCCGCGTGCTAATTAACTGTCCAATCCTTTCTCCTCGTTTTCCTGTCATTTAATGTGAATCTTAATCCCTGGAGATTTGGATTGGGTACAACATTAACTTAGCCGATTTGGTCTATGATGCATGTGACTTGTCGTTGGTAGTAATCACAGTGTTGATGTAGGAGTTGCAAGTGGTGGTGTTGTTTCTGGCTATGAGGAGCGAAATAAAGACGATAACATCGCGGATGGCGATTGGTTCGCTAATTTTAAATTGCTAGTCGCTCTTAAATCCAACAACATTTGCAATTGCAAAAAAGCCTGAAAAATCTCGGCGAGAACGGCAGAGTTGAGCCTATGACGATGTAATTGCACTGCAGGTTTACAAGCTACGACTTGTCGGTCCGACAGTATCGGAGCACGAATCATACGTGTTCTTGGTTTCTGCCATTTTGATTGCTTCTATTTTGTACGCTTGCGCTATTCTCAAAATTCTGATCTACTTGCCGGCAGTTATTTTTGTCGGTCCGCCATTTCTGACCGATTTTCGTTTTCACGAATGGGCGGCAGTCGGGTGTCAAAATACGTGTGCAATTCGTGCTTTGATAATGTCGGGCTGACAAATCGTGCCGAAAAATCGTTGTGTGTGAACCGGCCTTTCCTTTCGAGCTATCAAGCCATGTAGAAGATGAATAGCTAATGCAGTTACTTTTTAAAGAAACTGGAGTGCTACCTTAGTGAGCACGGAAATTTGACAAAATCAGTTGAGTTGGTATGGGTAATCAAATGGTGACCATAATTTCATTCGCGTTTTGCCCAAAATCAAATAATTTCCCGAGCGTTTAGGCGAAATTATTTGATTTTGGACAAAACGCTTCCATAATTTCATGAGTATACCGTTCGATTAGCTATTAATATCATTGGTGACAAATTACGTTCCTAAACTTAACGCAGGTTTTATTATTCTATTTTTGAACCTGGACGCCATTTTGGCACTCATGGAAAAGTTGCCATGGCAACATTTTAATTTCACATGTGAAATTATAAATTAACGCTGAAATTTTGCGCTAAAATTAAGGAGTAATATGTCACCCATGTTATCACGACTATCTGGTAAGGAGATAAAGAATCTTTTAATATCCTCACTGTTGCCACTTTATCTCTGTCAAATCAGTTGATACCACCAAATTTCATCTGGGAAAAGATCAGTTGCGATTTTGTAATATATCCTGTAAAAAATACGTTTTGTTTAAATTGTCAAGTTTCCAATTAAGTGTACCCGCGAATTATGACACGGGAAAACAACAGATCATTGTCTCAAGCATTAAGCTTCCCTTTGATGACACATGTTATAGGTGAAAATGGTCAATTATCATCTTTCGCCTTTACTATCGTACTCTTGTTCAATTTAAAGCGAGGAGAAGGACCACGAAATAACGGACAAATCCTCAAAGACATGCCCTCCAGTTGCTCCTCCATCTACTGACATTCCAATGCCTGAGACCGCGAACACGGACAGCAATGCAAGCACCGGCGGTGTTATCAGTGATATGCCAGCGAGTTACATGGCACCATCATTACAATTTCTGCGAACTGCGCATGAGCATCTTGGCAGGTACCGAGAAGAAGGGTGTTGAATATATACAGATAAAGGAACCCATCGTCAACTATATATCTTTTTAAATCTCATCAAACAAAATTTTCTCTGAATAGTAGCGGAATACTTAAACGTTTAAAATGAATAGTGTCTTTACTGACTGTGAACCATCCCAGCTTAAGAAGACAAAGGGACTAATTATTTTAATGGAAACCAGGACACACTACGATAAATTTTAGTGACAAGTTGAAGCGGCAAACATTTTAATCGAACAATTAAATTTGAAACTCTCCTATTCATATGTGATTTTCTTTCTTGTTTTTGGGTGATGGTTTATGTTCCATCTTGCATTTTCTTGCTTTACTAAGAGAATTGCGATCTTTTCGTTTCAGACGCGGATGGTGCTGTACCAATGAAGGAGTGTTTTTGTTTCTTAAAGTGGAGGTTTTAACAAAGGAGCTTGCGAAACCAGTCGTCACCGCCAGAGAGGTGTGACTTATGTTTGTAAGACGTTTGACTTAGTTTTATCCTACTCAATTTTAAGCAGTGATGTAATCTCATCACTAACTTCCTCTAAGCAGGCATGTATTACTTTTTTTTTTTGGCTTGTTTATTTGTTCGCTGTTTCTTAATTGTTGTTAATTGTCTTTAGGAGCTGGTGCGTGATCTAGAGCAGTGTTTTTTATGCCTCTATGGTCACCCCTCTAAAAAAGCTAAGGTAAGAAGACGTGTCATTCCCCCCCACCCCCCCCCCCTGCCCCAGTTACTTCTCAGTTAGGCAGGTGATGACATCACTTTCTCCATACCACCTTCTTTGCCAGCTTCCCGCCGAGTTCAGTTACAAAGTATACCTAAAAAAAGTAGTTACTTTAAAGGCCAAAATGTGGGTCCCAGACCTGGCAATTGTGTTGAATTTAGCATGCTGGACAAGGAAGTCTTGCTGTTTTTTATTGTTGTTGTTGCTGTAAGAGAGTTACTGTGCTTGTTAAAGTCAATCAAGAAAATCATTTAAACATTTGTTTCGCTTAAGGCTCGTGGTCTTCAGGAACATAACTCGTCACAGGTGAGGAGTTGAAACAACTGAATTGTTAAAAGAACTTAACCTTTCATCTAGGCACCATACCTAATCCTGATAACTTAACGATAGACTGCTGAAAGCCCTTTTTGAAGTCGGTCACATCACACGTCGTAGTCACGTTCTCACCTTATCGGTTAAGAGAGAAACTGGACCCCTAAGTTGATAATGTTTCGCATGGCTGAAATAGCTACACTGACTTTCATTGGACTCGGATTCAGTACGTTATCTCGTTTTTAGGTATGGTAACGATACTTGTGGCACACACAAAGACAGTTATAGAATATGACAGATTCACTTGCACGAAAGAAAAATAAATAATTTTTGGCATTTTTTTTTGGTCTGGTTAGATCGCATTAAC
This sequence comes from Montipora capricornis, assembly GCF_036669925.1. Classification (NCBI taxonomy): domain Eukaryota; kingdom Metazoa; phylum Cnidaria; class Anthozoa; order Scleractinia; family Acroporidae; genus Montipora; species Montipora capricornis. The sequence continues at coordinate 42,436,196 of NC_090886.1, forward strand.
GTGGAGTAACTCTGCTGTTGTGTTTGATTACTTCAAACCCCCTGAACCACCAAAGTTTGACAGCAAAGCCAACACCATCACCGCCGAGGTAAGCGGATTCCATTTTTTCCTCTTTGAAAATTTCTCGCTGATTCCATTCCGCTAGCCTGTCTTCTAGCCGCCGTACAAAGTTGTGACAAACGTAGGCCACTACATGGTGGACTTTGTTAAGATGACAAGATGGTTAAGTTATCCAAATAGATATTGGAACGTCTCAGTCGTTTGCGGATATCATTTCAAAGGCTGCTCTTTCTTCCCAGTTCTTTCAGGACTTTAGTTGATGGTCTAGCTGGAGTTGGACCCAGAAGCTCCTGCTGTAGACTGCAGTCTCTTCGCTGTCACTCGAGCCGCGCGCTTGCTAAGTCAATCGCTTTTTGTCACGCAATCCAGAGAAACGCCTCGCCCGAGTTTCCCTCGACCGTCCCGCTCGATTGCTCGACAAAAGATGCTTGCTACTTACTCTCGAAACAGTCCATTGCTCTTCCAAGTGAACCCTCTGGTCGGCGGCAACATTTCAACCATTAATTGCTCAAGTGATCAATTTAACTTGACGCTTCAGAGTGAACAGTTCCATTTCTCTTAAAGAAAATGTCTTGCTTCCTGATAGGTGCAGAATCTGCTTCGGAAAATAACAATGGTAATTCCACAGCAAGAACTTGAAGGTAAGCCATTCTCAGAAAAAGCGAAAACACTTTACGCACAGAAATCTGCGTTGGAGAAGTATTTATTAGATGCGTACCAGAATTTATCCGCTGATTACTTTGTTACAGTGGATATCACTTGTTACCCTGTACAAAGTGTATTAGAGCGAGTTCAATCGAGTGTCGTAAAATCAAAACCAAAGTAATTACTTTGGCCAATCAGAAAGGACGGAGACAAAGCGCGGGAAATATGCACGCGCGAGCCACGATTGGTTTTGGTTTCACTTCTGATTGGTTGAAAAAGTGGCGCGAGAACTTTGAACCAATCACTGAATGAAGAAATCGTAAACCAAAGCAATTCGCTAATTACTTTCGACACTCAATTGAAAACCGCTCTATGTAGTCTTTTCTACTGATGACAGAATTTCTAAATTGTTCAACAGCCATCAGTTTCGAAAGTGTACAGTCGTTTATTGAAGGTGGAGATGAACCAGTGCCAAAATTGCCCGACCATCTATCTGGTGTTAATAGGTACCTTTTTCGTTGCTGTGAACATAGTTACTGTTATTATTTGTCATTTCCTTCTTTGATAAGATCAAAACACTTGGTACACTGAGCATCCATTTGATAGTGGGCTACTGTGACAACCCGCAGCCTTGCTTCTATATTTTCACTACCTTCCAAGTTCTTCTCGCAGCTCGCAATGGGAACACTTTCGGTAAAAAAGGAAAAGGAAAGAAAAGGAAATTTAATTAAAGCCTGGTTTTCACTAGCGATGCAATCACAATGGCAAGCATAACAGCGCTTATTTCGACGTGAAAACGGGGTTGACGCAAGCACAAGCACAAGGATCAAAAATTTTCCTTTTCCTTGTTCGAGTGCATTTGCTTGTGTCGTGTGAAAACGAAACACAGCATAAGCACAATTAAGGAAATTTGCTTTGCACTCGTTCCAGGTTTCCCGCGTCTGAGCATTTGAACAAAATGGCGGATGCCGTGGTTCATTTTGATGCTTATATCGACGTTCG
>NC_090886.1:42440402-42442902 GCF_036669925.1 Montipora capricornis
AAAACTTATTACCAACACAAAATTTTCGCTTTTGGACACACTTCAAAAAAGTGGCTGTGATAAAAGAGAATAGGCAAATGACACAAAATAAGTTAACTCGCAATTTAATGAAATAACCGTAGCCACAATTTTTATCGTTTAACAATAAATTAGAAAATGAAAAGTTAAAATTTTTACCATCGTAAAAATTTCTCGTAAATAAACACTTCAAAACAGTGGCTAATGCAATTTGGAAAGTAGGTTATTTGTAGTATGATAAAAGAGAACAGGTTAATGACGGAAAATAAGTTTATATGTTTGAAGTGTCGGTGAGCTTTGTGTATTGACAACCTTGGTATAAAGCATAGCTGACAAGTACACTTTAGCTCAAATGAGACAGAAACAGCTAGGAATGAATTCAAACATAACTTCCAACGACGGGACTGCGGCATCCAAATGTACCATCGGGGGAGTTGGTAAATCACACTCAGGAGCATATGCTTTTGTTGTGTTTATCATTGCCCTGGTCATTGTCTGTTGCCCTCTTACAACTGTTCTGAACTTGTTCGTCGTGCTCTCTGTCAAGAGGAAGCGGCGTCTCCAAACCGTCTCAAACATCGTTCTTGGTTGCTTGGCTGTGACAGATGTTATTATGGGGGCAATAGGAATGCCTCTTTTCATTTTGCAGGGAATCGTGACACTTCTAGGGGAAGACCTTGACGCTTTTTGCCTTATAAATAGGCAATCCCTATTCGTAACTTCAATACTAGGTCGTGCAACATTCCTTCATTTATTTCTGATGAACGTGGAAAGATACATTGCTATTAAACACTCATTTAAACATATAAGCATTATCACCAAATCTCGCGTTGTCGGATCAGCTGGTATTGCATGGATCGTCGCGTTGGGTTTGAACTTCCCTCTGATCATCACAGATGACAGCGAAGTTTTTATCACTGCCACCACCATTTTGTATTCAGTGTTTTTAGTCGTGATGATTTACTGCCAAGTTGTGGTGTTCTGTGAATGCCGTCGCCAGGAAAAGCTAATCGCTGGCCAACAAGTCAATGTGGAAGCCAGGGAGAAGTTCTTGAAGGAGAGAAAAGCTTTTAAACTAACCACGACTGTGCTTGTTGCGATTTTAATTTCCTATTTGCCAATATTTGTAAGTAGAATTCTTCAAACGTTGTTCTCTTTGTCTGGAACTTCCTGGATTGCTGTTTCCTATGCTTTATGGTTTTCGATGACCGTCAACTCGTTAATTAACCCGATTATTTACTGCGCCAGAACGAGGCAGTTCCGAGTTGCGTTTATTGAAATATTGTTAAGGAAACAAAATGCGGAAGCTGTGGAACTGGAAGTTCGAGTGTTTGGTTCAAAATAGAAAGGCTAGGAGTGAGAGCGGCACGAACCATTTTCATGGCCGCAATATTACCATCAACACAAACAACGTCCTCTGTAATGACAATCACAATTCCAGTCCCAAAACCAATTCGTAAGCTTCGCTTCGTTCGAAGCTTTGTCAGTATCCAAGTACGCCAAATTGCTGCATGTTTTTCACTTAAGAGATGCATGTGGATAAGACATTCTTTCGTGTGAAATGTGTGAGTAATTTCTGAGTGTGAGAGCCAATAGAAACGCGGCATTATGGCCGCTTTCATGTGTGTCCCTGCAAATCTCATTATTCAGGTTAGGAGAAATTCACGAATTCATATTAAAGTTCATTTCTGCTTTAAAATGACGTTTTTAGCTTAATAAACATCTCAGTTTACTTAACCGTTAAAAGTAAAATACATGGTTTTTTTTTACGGAGTCTTAATTATGAGTGAGTCAATACAATTTAAAAAACATTTCACCAAACTGTGCCGCACGTACTGCAGTAGTTGCCATCAATTCTTTCTTTGGCCTGGTCTTTGTCGATGTTGTGTTAAATCTTTCAAATTACTTAAATAGAATACAGCTGTGAATTCGTATGATGGCAAAGTGTAAGTTTAGTATAAACTAAGCATTTACAGTGTTCGTAGATTTGTCCTCTTTAGTTCCGGAGGTCAATTTATCTGAATGCACTTATATACTTAATCAGTTTCTCAAGAGGGCCAATTCTTGACTAAAAGCAAAGGATCGCTTGTAAGGTGCAATTGTTAAACCTTTTTTCAAGTTAACCCCAGTTTTCAGCTTGAAACGTTTCGCAGTCTGTTCGGTCATGCACCAATAGGAGCAAGGATGGCACAGTCGGTTAGTGCGCGGCCTTGGTGCTTGAAGTCCTGAGTTCGATTCCCGGATTTCGCATCGTTGTTTCGACCTCTTTCCTTTCCGTGTAGCTAAGTAGCTTTAAATACCCGTAAAATGGAGCACTGGTGGAGAGTTGGGAGTAAAATGAGCCCACCGTCGACCTCACGTTTGTCAGTTGAATTACTGTTACGAGTTATCGACGTTAAATATGGTTACTTTACTTTAATTGCCGGTAAAGATATAGCCGAAAGGTTAGCTATTGCAAAAAGGAAACCGTCCGGGCAGAGTT
>NC_090886.1:42447902-42472902 GCF_036669925.1 Montipora capricornis
TGGCGCACTTTGGAAAGTACTTAATTTTCAGTATGATAAAAGAGAACAGGCTAATGGCAAGTTAAGTCGTTTGAAGTGTCGGTGAGCTTTGTGCATTGACATCCTGCCCAAGTAGGACAGAAACAGTTAGAAATGAATTTCAATTTCCAAGGACGGCGCTGCGGCATCCCAATGTAGCATCGGGATATTAGTTGATAAAACAGCAACTGGAGCATATGTTGTTTCTTTTGTGTTTATCATTGCGCTGAACATTGTCTGTTGCCCTCTTACAGTTGCTCTGAACTTGTTGGTCATCCTCTCTGTCAAGACGAAGCCGCGGCGTCTCCAAACCGTCTCAAACATCGTTCTTGGTTGCTTAGCTGTGACGGATGTTCTTATGGGGGCAATAGGAATGCCGCTTTTTATTTTGCTAGGAATGACGAGTGTTCAAGCGGTTGACTCTACACTTTTTGCCTTGTAAGACAATCCCGATTCGTTATTTCAAACTTAGGTTGTGCTACGCTTTTTCATTTATTTGTGATGAACGTGGAAGATACATTGCTATAAAACACTCGTTTACCCATCTAAGCATTATCACCAAATCTCGCGTTGTCGGATCATCTGGTACTGCATGGATCGTCGCGTTACATTCGAACGGCTCTCTGCTCATCACACGCAGCAAAGTTTTTATCACCGCAATCACCATTTTGTATTCCCTCTTGTTGTTCGTCATTATTTACTGCCAAGTCGTGGGGTTCCGTGAATGCCGTCGCCAGGAAAAGCTAATCGCTGGCCAGCAAGTCAGTGTGGAAGCCAGGGAGAAGTTTTTGAAGGGGAGAAAAGCTTTCAAAATAACGTCGACTGTGCTTGTTACGATTTTAATTTCCTATTTGCCAATATTGGTAGCTCGAATAATTCAAAATTGGTTCTTTATGTCTGGAAATTCAATGGCTGCAGTAGCTCACCTTGTTTCATGGTTTTCGGTGACCGTCAACTCGTTCATTGATATACCCCATCATTTATTGTACCAGAACGAGGCAGTTCCGTGTGGCGTTTATTGAAATATTGTTAAGAAAACAAAATGTGCAAACTGAAGAATTGGAAGTTCGAGTTTTTGTTCAGCGAATGCCAGGCGCTAGAACGACATGAACAATTTTCATGGCAACGTTATGATCAACAAGAAAGTCAACAGAAACAATTTCGTCGATAACGACAATGACAATTCCAGTCCCAATTTCAATACGTGGGCGTCGCGTCGTTTCAAGCGCCGTCAGTAGCCAAGAACATTGAATTGATTTATGTAGTTTTTGTAACCAGTGTGCAAGAAAATTTTCTCGTGAAAGTCATCGATAATTAGTTATTTTTTTAATTAGAAACGCGGTTTTCTGGTCACATGGATGCCCCTTTAAATCTCAATGGAGCTCTTATTGTGCCATCATTTTGATAAAGTCAAATGGTTTTAGTTGTAAAAATGACCATTTTTTAATTTGGCTGGCTAAAAACAAAGGTTTCTTAGCCACATTTGAAAAGCCTTCATTTGAAAATTAGTTTTCTCAGGTAGCAGTATATAAATAATAGTCTGATTCGTGCGTGATACTTGGCAAACGTGCAACTCTTGAAACTAAACCAGTCTCCCAAATTTCAGTCGCCTAACGGTGGGTGAAATTGAAATATCACCTTCCAAGTGAAATTGAAACGTAAGCTTAAGAACGAGGCATCAAGGGCTAATTTGAATAAAAACAAAAGAATATTTAAATGGCGGCCATTTTGGAATAAGGTGTATAGCACTCAAATGCCGGAATGGAGTCAAAAATTCTAGATCTGCGAACTGGAAATGAAGCCCCTTTGGGGTAGGGGGAGGACTGGTTGCGAATCTCCACAGTTATAACTCTGCAATAACATCAATCGATCAGTCTATGGGGGGTGGCATGAATGTCTGGAAAATTAGGGTTAAAATAATGGAAATTAAGAGCGAGGCAATTAACGCTGCACTTTATTACCGTCTTGGAAATGGAATTTTAACGATTCGCGTTAATTTCCTATAATAAGGTAGAGCAAGTAAACTGCTGAATTCAAAGTTTAAGTTCTTAACTTAACAAACAAGAGTCACCAAAAGAATTATAAATAAAATAGTTGGTTAAAAAAAGGAGGACGAGAAACTCCTCACTCTAAATCTGGGTGTCAGCAATTTATTTTTGATGCTTCTCAGCCATGTTGACAAAACTGAAGCTTCAATGTGAATCAAATGTCTGTTCTTGACATGTCAATTTTTTTGCTGGAAACCTTTGGTAATCAGAAAAGCCTGAGTATTCTTTCTTCAAAATCCGTAAGAACTGCTTTCTTGTCAGAGGAAATTATTTTTTGTAATAATTAATAATTTAATTCTTCTAGAGAGGTTTTCAATTGAGTGTCGAAAGTAATTAGCTAATTACTTTGGTTTTGCATCTACCTTACTCAGTGATTGGTTCAAAGTTTTCGCGCCACATTTTTAACCAATCAAAAGTGAAACCAAAACCAATTGTGGCTCGCGCGTGCACATTTTCCCGCCTTTTGTGTCGGCTACTTGTAATTACTGCAAGTTTGGATTGGTTTGCTGGATTGTCTCCGACCTTTTTGATTGGCCAAAGTAATTACTTTGGTTTTGGTTTTACGGCACTCGATTGAAACTCGCTCTATAACGCGCGAATCATAGAAAGATGCTCTCGCGCGCTTTACAATACAAATCTAACATATCTAGTTTACAATAAATATGATGTAAAGTATGAATGAAGTAACCATTACCAATAAAGTAGTTTATTCCATAAGGCAGTGAAAGAAGAACACGCGTTTCTCATACAACGATGGAAGCATGTACAGTAAATTCTCTACTTTTCGCCCAAAATTTGGCAAGTGTCCCGAAGTCGTTTGACCCGCACTGTAGATACAGACTTGTGGGTAATACGTTCGCTGAGATACCGCGGCGCTGGTGCAAGTCCATGGATAACTTTGTTGGTAATAAGTAGGATCTTAAACTCGATGCGGTATTTGATAGGTAGCCAGTGGAGTCTTCTTAAAGTTGGTGAAACATGATCGAAACGACTTATCTTAAAAAAAAGCCTGGCGCGGCAATGTTTTGAACACGCTGAAGTTTCTGCAGCTCAGTGGCAGGCAGGCTGTTAAGAGGGCATTTGCAATAGTCCAAACGGGAAGTGACAAAGGCATTAACTAAAATCTGAGTATTATCAAAACTCAAAAATTTCCTTATTCTTCTAATATTATGTAGATGAAGAAAGCAGATTTGCATGTGTTATCGATACAAGTATCCCTTGAGTTGGTTATCCAGCGAACATCCAACATTCTTGATTACAGTGAAAGATGAAACAGTCGTACCCCCTACACACAGCGAGTCAATGTTAACTTTCGACAGATGCTGCCTCGTCCTTATCACAATGAATTCCGTTTTGTCATAGTTCAGCTTCAGCCAATCTATTAACATCCATTTTCTGATATCAGCAACACACACACACTTGCATAGCCTCAACAGCTTCAGCGGCATGTTCAGGGTCGGACTCGAATGCAGTATAAAGCTGTACTTGTACTTGTGGAAGATGACGTTCTACGATGGTGAACAGCTTGCTGACATAGATCACAAACAGAAGAGGACCGAGACAGGATCCTTGGGGGACCCCATACTTTACATCAAATTTCCCGGATGTGGCCGTGAATAGAGACTGATTGAGACCGTTTGTACAGGTACGAGTTGAACCGAGTGAGCACGTGGCCAGAGATGCCAGAGTCCTAGTGGAGACGTATCAGCAGAATAGAATGGTCGACAGTGTCAAAAACATTGCTTAAGTCTAACAGAACCAGAAGAGTGAGGTGTTGTTTATTTATATTCATCAATATATCGTTCTTTTTGCGAAGTAGTGCAGTTTCAGTACTGTGGAAGTAACTATAGGAACAGTGGGCTTTAGGGTCAAGATGATTCAAAGTGAAGTGATGGTTAATCTAGTTAAAGACGGCACGCTCAACAAGTTTAGCGACAAAGGTGAGAACACTTATAGGACGGAGATTTTGAAAGATGTGCTCTGCATTTGGTTTTTTAAGCCTTGGTTGAACAACAGCGTGTTCAGTTCGAACTGTCAGGAAAACATCCAGATTGAAGAGACATATTACTCATCCTGCGTGGTGAGATCGAGAACTGGAAGTAAAACGTCCAAGCATTCGTAGACAAGTGACCTTGGCATAGCGTCATGACAACAGGACTTCCTACTCGAATTAGCAATAAGTTTAGTAACGTCATCTTCGGTGAGAGGATTAAATAAGTCAAAACAGGCAGGAGGCACAGAGTTGACAGGGTATGACGCATCTATGACATCCGCACTGGAAGTGGCACTGTCCAGTTTAGACCGAATGACCTCTACCTACTCATGATTAAAGAGAGTTTTGCTGAATTAAACAATTTGCGATGATTGTGACTGTTCTCCTGTATCAAGCTGGAATAATACTCCTTGCGAGCCTGTTCCCTCCTTAACGATTCCTTGTTTTTCTGAGCTTTGTAGATCAGAGCATCAAAGTCTAGTTTCATCCTTTTCCATTTCCTTTCAACACAGCGGCGTTCTTTTTCAGCAGTCTTGATTTTATGATTAAACCAAGGTACAATAGGTCACTTTGTTACTAACTTGGTAATAAGAGGGGCATGCTGGTCCAATGCAGTCGTTAAGGTATGTTATCCCCCTAAAAAAGTAAAGGGATTTTTAAGGGGATGCGAAAAGTATCCTCGGACTTTAAGCAGTTCCCTGCGGGTTTTTGTTCCGTTCAAAAGGGCAATTGAGTGCATTTGGAATTAGATAACAAAGGGAATCGAAAGAAAAAAAAAACAGATGCCTCTCTGCATTGTACAGAATATTTTCGTTATAACGGAGGTTCATACAAGACGAGCCACAAATATGAACAAACTGTTTTCCGAATTTATCACAGCCTTTTTTTAAGAAACAAGGCTAAAATCGAAATTTTTTAAGGGCTTTTGTCTTAATTCTTTCACTTTGTATCGGTTTCGAAAAGTGCCGAAGTGAATCGAAAAAGTCTATTCTGAGCAGGTGTCTCAAACGGAAACAAGTTTGTGTTTTCATAACCTACTTCGTTGCCGGGCTCATTCGGCTTTCTTTGAACATATGTAGAGCCATTTTTCTACTAAAACACTATAATGCTCTGGTGCCGGATGGCCTTGGTAGAAATAATCTCTTTTTGTGGTCCTGTTTTTAGCAAAGCGCTCAAGTTCTACATGCACGATGTCACTGTTCAACCAGACAGAGCCGACACATGGGCAGCTATGGCTTTGGCGCGAAAGAGCAGGCTGGAGAACAAATTAAACGCGGTAACTTCGTATTTTGTGGCTTGTTGGCTTATTTTATTGAGTGCAGTTACAACCAACTTTGATCCTCGTTTCCTAGGCAGGTGTATAAAGCAAACTTCTGCGGATAGTTGTGGGGACTTATCCACCATACATGGGCCTCTTCTAATGATATGATGCGTGACTATTTTAAGGAAGACACCTGATTGGTTATCATTGGCTGCGCGACCATGGGCACGAGACCAAAATGACTTTCACGGAATTGGCGCGAACCTTAAAATAGATTGGGCATGGGGATGTGTTCTCTTCCCTTATTCTCTTGGTCGGCAAGATCTTCGTAGCCTTCTCCGGCACATGCAATTTACAGGTCTCCGCCGTTATGATATACATGATGAGCGCTGTTTGATAGTTGTTCTTCTAAAAAATAACTTTTGTTTCGCCATTTGATTTCAGTGTGAACAAAAAAGCGAAGGACCCATACAAAAGCTTGCTGTGTCGACTCTTAGGTGAGATCGATCTTTTGATCATTATCAACATAATTATCATGACTTTTTTTCATCACTATAAATGAGAATTTAAGTGAGCCACTCGTGTGCTTCACGTGCCCGGAGATTGGTTACTCCCTCAATTAAAAATACACCGAAACCTTTTTGACGATGTTCAGTTTTACCTATAACGCATGAAAAGTAATATACGTACGAAGAGCCTTACAATTAACGCTCTGAGGAAAGATAACCTGGAAATAGCTATTTCAACGCTTACTCAAGCTATAATATCCCGGAATGTGCATTGGACAAAAACAAGACGAATTTTTTTTTGGTGTACCAAATTGTGCAACTTTAGAAGGCTGGATGATACGTTTTCCTTCCTTGGCCGCCACACCTTAAGCGATACTTCTCTGTCCTTAGATGTTTCAAAAGAGCGCTGGAAATTGACGGCTCCAACAGCAGCTTGTGGGAGGAGGTATGTTGAAAAGCCATTTTGCCACTTTCTTTGTTTGTACTCATTCTTAAAGCTCATCTCAAGATTTCATGGGGACAGACTAGAAATGGTGGATGCAGTTCTTTCTGTTACAACCTCTAATTTCATTGGATCGTTAGAGCACACAGTCCTATTTTATTTTTTTATGTCCAGTCACGAGAGCCGTTGTAATTACTGTGTCGTGATCCCTCGCTAAGGCCGAGTTCATTCAAGCAGCCAAAGCTGATCTGGACTTTGAGCAACCTTAGCAGCTGAGACAGCGGTAAACCCAGAACAAAATCAACCATTGGTTAAGAAAAATGGGCAACAACGTGAACTAACTAAATTTAGGGTTTTGTCGCCGGACGACGTGAGCCTTTTACAGTTAAGACACACTCATCCTGTGTCTTATTTAATTGAGTCCAGTTATATTGAAGTGGCGTGAGCGACATGGAATTGAAAATCATGTGAGATGCAGCTTTAACTTTGTATAGCAAACACATTACTGTTTCTGAATCATTCAGCAGTAGAACAAAAAACAGGAAACAATGCCAAGCCAAAATAATATGACTCACAATGAACGATTAGTCTGTTTTGTTCTGCTGTAGGTTAAGTAAATCGCGCAGGCCGCTTTGGGGCTCAAACGGTTGGAGCTTGTCCTCGTTTCAAGCAGCAGAAAGCGACTGAGAGTATTGCTACTCCCTCACTCACGCACTCGATCTCTCATTCACTCGTTCACTCGCGCGGCTCATTCAGAAAGGTCGTTTTTAAATATGGAGTTCGGACAGGGAATGCATGTAGTTTTTCTCCTTGTGTAGATTGAGCTCTGTGATTCCCTTACCCATTCGTCCGTGATGATACTGTACGGTTTTTGAAAGAGATCAAATCCATGACCGATTTTGCTGAAGTGAAACGTTCTCTTGCATTGCAGTACGGAACGCTTTGTTATGTGTTATATTCCCATGCATCCAGGCAGCTGAATCAGGTTTGTGCACCTTATCCTGTGATCCATTATAGTTCTTTCGAGCAACTGAGCAACCATGTGAAAGGCATGTCAGCTTAAGTCGCAAAAGTGATTGTTCAGGTCATCTCGTCCTTTTAGTGTCTCTGTCGCATTCATTCCTCGCCCTTTTGTCTCATATAATGTTATCGTTTTCGGCTCTCCAAATCATTGTTTATTGTTTATTGCTCAGTTTGATAAAGACGAGATGACATCTGACAGTCGGCTGGCGTTAGTGCAACGACGCGATGAGATGCTACTGTTATCCGAGAGGTGCTTTACCTCCGCTCTGGGAATCGAGGACGGCGAAGCGTGGTTGCATCACTACATTCTGGGAAAGATATCTGAAAAACTGAAGAAATCTCCTGCTGTCTACCTGGAACACTACCAACAGGTCAGAATGCGAATGAGAAAACCTTTGAAAAGAAATCGAAGATTTTATGAATGCAATCTGACCAGTTGCACGTAAGCCTGAGATCGTAAGTCTAAACCCCGTCCGAACCAAATCAGCCCTTTGTAATGCATTTGTAATTTGCCATTGAGAAGGAAGATAAACCGTTCGGCGGTTTCGCGACACTTATCATGTTACCTCTTAGGTCCAGTTCAGACGCCGGTCCACTTACGTGCCGAACCTAACTCAACCTGATTAGAGTGTAATGTGAAGTGCTAAGTTTCTACCCCATATGAACCATGTGAGCGTTAGCCCTACTAATGGAAATGGGCCCACACAAGGACAGAGAAAAACTCTGACCAGGGTAGGAATTGAACCCACGACCTTAGCGTTAGATGTCCGCCGCTCTACCGACTGAGCTACAAGGTCAGCCGGAAGAAGGGCGTGGTAACTGAAGATGTTAAAGTCACGGCAATGAACGTATACAAGTACAAGTACAAGGAAGGATTACGTTTTTGCAAACGTTGGCCGTGTAGCGCTTATATGTGAACAAACTTAACTGATTAGAGTGTAATGTGAAGTGCTAGGTTCCTACCTCATATGAACCGACTTAAGAGCGACATCGGCGCGACAGCTGATTCAGACGGAATACTATGTGTCGAACCTAATACGTATAGTTTATACACGGAGAAAGCGGAGGACTGGGTGCGTTACTAAATACTTGTTATAAAGTTAATAAAAATCATAATTGATGCATTTGGTTCGGCACATGGGAAGAGCGCCGAATGAATCAGCTGCCGCTCCAGTGTCAAATAATGCGGCAGACCTTGTCGAACTTACCAACGTTGCTGCACTGCATTAAACTGCCGTACCAAACTGATTCAGACGCCGCTCTTTTGCTTGACTTGATTCATCAGTTGGGTTCGGCACATGAGTGGGGCGGCGTCTAAACTGGGCCTGATTAGAACTTGCAAACAAACCAAACTCTAAACAAAAAGCCAAAATATCAAACTGAAATCCAGATCCATCCGTCAACTTCGAGTACAAAATGAGGAAAGCAAGGCCGGCTGAGAATTTATATCATTCTAAAAACCAAGTTTTGATTTATTACAAGACAGTTGAAACTTACAATATTACGAGTCTATAGAGGTTTTGCACGGCAGCCAAGTTGCATGGCAGGAACAATAGATTCTTTTTCCTATGGGAACAAATGTTCTTTCTAATTCAAAACATTTTCATTGTTCCTGCCATTCAACATGGCTGCCGTGCAAAACCTCTATTATGGAGTCATATGCACTGAATTTTAAATGATCATCATAGGCGTGTCAACATTACGTAACATTACGTGTGCGGCGGGCTTTAGCCCTTCATTTCTCTTTTCCTCGATGGACAACCTTAAGAGGAAAATACATTTGAAAATGATCCGTGGAAAGAGCAGCATTGCGAGACCGACTTTCCGATTCAGGTTGGGTTCTTCCTTAAGAGGTTTCAAGAGTTTTTTCCTAAAATAAAAAGAACGGAAATTGAATTAAAAGACAAAACAATTGACCGAATGCAAAAATGGTCGCCAGCAAGTTATTCTTGTATCTTTGTGCAACCTAGCTTGACTAGCCTCCTTTTACAGCCACGTTTCTTTCATTTTTATACGCGCTAGCGAGGCCAGGAAGGCAGATTAACACAAGACCAAAAAGATAATTTATGTTGGCCATTTTCGCTTTCGTTCAATAACGTAAACGTTATACATGGAGCAGGGATGGGGAGGGGGGAGTGGTGAGTGCTTTTGCTTCCCACCAATGTGGCCTGAGTTCAACTGCGAGTTCTATTCCCAGACTCGACATCACATGTGGGTTGACAAAAATTTGGTTTTATCAACGGAGTTGATAATGTAAATTGCCCACCGTACGGAGATTCTAAAAGCTGACTTATAATAATAATAATACTTTGTTTACCCTCGGATTTCAGAGTAGCTAGTAGCTAATATCTCCGAGCATTTAACATATGTAATTGTTAAGAATCCCAACTGGCGGGAGGCAAACCAGTTAGCTATTTTACAAATGCGCCAGGAAGTTGAACCAGGGACTACCTGAAACAAATTCAATGAGTGGTCAGAACGCGGTCTTGAACCCAGGATCTCTGGATCTCAAGGCACGAGCCCTAACCACTCGGCCACACTGCCTCCTATAAACGTTTCGAGCGTTAGCCCTTCGTCAAAGCGAATCCAATTCGCTCTGCCGAAGGGTTGGGTCTATTCGCTTTCCTTCTGACGAATGGCAAACGCTCGAAACGTCAGCTTTTAGAATCTCTGTACGGTGTACCAACTCCGTTGATAAAACCAAATTTTTGTATACTACTTCCCCACCGACGCAGCACCACGGTTTCTTTAGAAACAACCCCCTTCATTCACATGTGGGTTGAGTTTGTTGGTTCTCTACTCTGCTCCAAGAGATTCCTTTCTCCTCTGAAACCAACCTATGATTTGATTTCTGTTTACTTGATTTCTATACACTGTCCTCAATTAGGGCCTCATCGCTAAATACACTTGACACTTAAAGTTCATGATTATTATTTCCCGTATTGACTTGTGATTTGACTATTGTCTTTCCTTGTTTTAGAGTGCGAAATATCTTGATGATGATATCCCAAGCTACCCAAGAAGAATTTCATACTACAGTCCACCAGAGCATTCACTCGAAGCACTAGAGGTAACATTTCGTCTGGCTGGCTTATTCCCGTTTGTACGTTTGCGTCTTTTGTTTTGCAAAATCTCAGTACTAAAGCGACTGTTAGGTTAGAGGACTAGTACGAGCTCTCAGTTTTGAGCACGTGCATTGGCCAAGATAGACTTTTGTTTTTTTCAATTGCACATGCCCGGAACGGAAACGTTTTTCTTGCAACCTAATCTTAAGGTCTCCATCGTCAAAACGTGTTCCACATAATTACTGGTTCGTCAAAATTTGTCTCATTCTCAGGCCAACTTTGTCTAATCTTTCGAGAAGTCTCCTTCTCTATTTAAAAACAAGTTTTTGATACAGGGACTCCTAAGGATTCTGTATTTATTGGGTGTATTGTTTTCTGAATGCTCGTTCTTTTCGAGAACTTAAGTCCTCTTATTAGTGTGTTACTTAACCATTTGTTGCTGTTGTTGGTCTCATTTTACCCGATTCTCCCGACCTTAAATTGTCCGATGAAGTCGGGTTTATTCACAGAGAAATAGCTTATTGTTTGTGGTTAGCTCCCATTCATTTTAATCCTGGGTAGGTCTGTCGACTAGTTTGGCAGTTCATTTAAAATTGGAACTGGAGCTAGAAATTACCATTTAACAAAATAGGCTATTGCGCATGGAACACTCTTGGCGTTTGCAAGGTCAACAGAGCTTATCACACTTGGCCGTTTTTGATTTACATAGATTTATTTCCGAATCCACGTGTCTGTCCTGAAGCTTCTTTTTGACAAGTTCCCGGATGTGGATGTAAGTGTCCTCGAGGAGCATCTTCAGCGAGCCTCTCACGGACCCTTTTATCAGCCCGAGTTTGACATTGAGTCGGGGCAAGGGATAGTGTACAGAAGCGAGTCAACTGCTTCCGGTTAGTTCAATGTATTAGCTCTCTTGCATCCTTCTTAAGGTACCTTCTTCATATTTTAAAGGATAACTGAAAAGACTTATTCTCAATTTTTGCATTCCCCATTATACACTTTGTTTGCCCCGCCCCCGCCCCAAATTTTGGATAGACCATTGTTTTCAAATGCTCTTGAGAATATGCAGTGTCCCAAGAGCATTTGAAAACAATGGTGTACGCAAAATTTGGTGTGCAAACAAAGAGATAGAGAATTAAAGACCACTTCTGAATTTTCTTCAGCTTCTATTTCCTTACGAGTCCAATTGGATTCGCGCTCTGAAAGAGGGTGGCTGGGAAATTTACTTTATTTTTTAAATTGAACTGGGTCCGTTGTTCGTGCAAAATTAGACAAACATTTGCCAAAATAAGGATTTAGTCTTTGCCAAATTCCCGCGAAATGTCCATTGGCTCGAGATCCGACTCAATTTCGCCGAAAATTAGGCAAAATCTCACTAAAAATTCCGCCGAAAATTTGGCGATACCTAAATGGTGATAAGTGAAACAAGGTTGTGTGACTTTTAAAGGTTCTTTTGCCGATGTTTTTTTACTTGTAACTTTATTTAACTTTTCTTTTTCGGCAGAATCTTTATCAAACAGTGTTTTCGAGGACTCAAAACCTGAGGAGCCAAAAACAGCCGAGCTGAATAATGGTGCCACTATAGCGTATACATCTGAGTCCCATCAGAGAGTTGGTCTTGACATTGAAGGGACTACGGATGACCATTCGGAAGTGGCTTCTGCTGAAACTGCGGAAGACTTAATAAAAAAAGGATTCAGTTTGCAAGACGGGGAATCGCAAGGAACGGTGGATGAAGCAATGAAAGTGGAGCAGTGTGTACCATCCAGCGATTCCCCGTCTTTCAAGCATGCGCCAGACAGCTCGGAGACTCTATCAGTGCCCCGTACTGATAATACAGGGGGGGCAATTGCAGAACAAGTTTCCACGGAACAGTCGGAGAAGGGCGAATCGGATAAGGCTTCCGGCGGAGAAGGCAAGGGAAAACAGGAAATGGTTTGTTCGGTTGGAACTGAAACTTCCACTCTTTCTGTAAATGCAGATTCTGTCTCTTTATCTAGTGCAAACGAGAAGATTGTTCATGAAACGAAAATGGAAACAGTGCCTTGCGAGGAGAATTTACTAAAGGAAAACGCGCCGGAAGAAACAAAAATATTGACGGACAAAAAAGAAGTCGTAACCGCAATAGAAACAAAACCTGCTGTGGGTGAACAAACCACCGTTAGTTCTGAACCCGAGCCTGAAAAAATGGAAATTGACACGGCTGTGATTGAAAATGAAGGAAATGGTGAAAATGCCGAAACTCCTGGTGTTCAATCAACGACAACAATGGGCGTCGTTTCATCATCATCAACCATTGACACCGTACCAGCGTTGACGCAGAACCCTCCAGTAGTGGAGACAAATCGGGCTCCATTAACAGAAGAACAACAGGCGAAGAAGAAGGAACTCATGGACCAGTGTATTCGCGCACTGGAGTATTGTTTGCGGAGATTCCCACAGCATCATAAGTCACGTTACCGTCTGGCATATGTGTATTATTACTCGCCTGAGCACAAGGTAGGTCTATAATGATAATGATGATGATGGTGATGATGATGATGATGATAACAATAATAATAAATCATTATCACTTGTATTTAAAGGGCCAGTGTCACGCTATTTTAGTAGAACTTCAAAATACTTAAAGGCGCCTTTGCATCAATGAAGACCAAATAATAATGCTGTGGTTTTGTTGCCAATAACCATTGAAATGCACTGAAGCTATGCATGGCTGCTTGCAGCCAAGGATGGAGAGGATGGAATTGGATTGCAAACTTGGAAAAAATAGCCAGTTTTTTCTAATTTGGAGACGGTGTCTTTAGAAAGTCGGCAAGAATTACATACGAATAGCACTTTGTGCCATAAATATATTTCATATCTTGTCAGTGGGTTGTCAGGAATGTCATACGTGTGAGTTTAAGTACTAATTTAGGTTTTTACCCAGTTCTGAGTTCAAAACAGCAAATTTAGTAAGTGCCCCTCTAACCCTAACAGTGCCCCGCTAACCCTAACCCTATGAGATTGAAATGCGGACAAACGTTGCTAAAATGTCTTTGTCTTTGGCCGCATATTAATCTCACAATGCTTTGGGCACTAGATCGTGACGTCAATTGAAAAGAGCGCTATCGGGGTACAATAGCCCATTTTTGAGTTGCCGCATGCCTCAGTTTCAAGGCGAGTCCTGGTGCACAACCATTCAAATGGAAATGAGTTGCGTATTCTTATGCAAATCAAACTCATTTCCCTTAAAATAGTTGATCACCAAGACTCGCTTTGAAACCGAGACAAACAGCAACTCGGAAATGGCCTATTCGTCTACGCGAACGAATCTTTAATTCTGAGCATGCGCATTGGGTTTGGGGAACTCATGCTTCCATCGAAATGTCGCGATGAGAAACAGCATCTTCTGACAACCTGTCGTCACGTTTGTTGCAGGAGACGAGTGCCTGCCGAGATTTGCTTCTAGGTAGCAACACAAGGCAGCTTAAGACATTTCCCTTTCCACATCAAGGGGTTTTCAACGAAAAGAGCAAGACGAACTTGTTTTCGGTAAGTACGGAAATGCAAAGTTAGTTAGTTGCATTTTTATTAAAGCACGGAAATTCGAGAAACATTTTTGTTAACCTTGTCGTGCAACCGTGGTACCGTGCAATATGCGAAGCGATGTTTGTAATACAGAGAGAGAAAATTGCATCTTGTAGAAAACTTGCCAAGAAAATTGGTAAAATCTCATTCGACCTTTTTTTGCGAGTTTAAAGCACGTTTTACCACCTCGCCCGAAACTCGTCAAACATTTTGAACACTGTCCTTCACATCAAGTGTTTTACCAAAATGTTGCTGACATTGCTCAGTTCAAAAACGTTTGGAGAATGGCAAGAGCGTGGTATTTTGGGAATAATTGGGTAGCTCTTGTTCGTCTTGTGGGTACGTCTTGTACAACGAACGCGTGGAAATCGAGACAACAATATCGAGAGTAGGCTATTACTGCGTTTGCAGTTGTTTGCTATATAACTCGGGCCCCACAATACCTGGCATTTGGCACATTAAGTCAGTGAAATCGTAAAAAAATTGATAGAAAGAAGTAGCGTACTTCATTATAATAAGAAAGATCAAAATCACGCAGATTATATGCGTATTGGATAGTTGATTTCTTCAGTTGGTAACGGGGCTGTGGTGAGAATGTTCCGTCTCCGAGTTTTTGATTTTCCTATTTGTTTGTGTTTGCTAAGAACTTCGGGGATTATCGGTACCTCCGCAAGTTTTGTTGGTGAAAGCCTCTTGTGACTTTTGTTTCTTTTCATTTATGTTAATTTTTTGTTTATTTAACATAATAACAGGCGTTCTGGAGAATTCCTGAAGAGGATATTGACAGGTAATCGAAAGTAATGTCACGATCGCTGTAAATGCGAGCGCATGAAACGGTTTGGTTAGTCTATGTCGTCGGTCAAATCCATCAGTCGACATCCGAGTGGCCATGTTATCAGTCATGTAATTTTAGCAAGTTTAGGTCAAACCTCGACGCATTGATTAGCCGAACTTGTTTTGGATTCTTACACGGATTGTCTATGACTTTATGGATATAGTACGGAACGTGAATCAAGGAAAAGTAACTCATTAAGCGTACATCACGATTACATGTAAGTCTTTTGTATGGTTATCGAGGAATACACACGAGAAGAGTCGAGCGTTACATGTATTTGTACCTTGTGCGGGAATCAGTAATAAACTGAATTTGACTACGGTTACAATTGCTTTTGTTTGCATTGCTGTATGCGTCATGATTGGCTTGCAAATATGACATGCTTGCACGGGGTTTTCCGCGGTTTTGCATTGTGATTGGCCAAAGTAATTACTTTCGTTTTAATTGTTCAAGAACGTCGCAGTCGCAATCAAACTGGCAAGCTTTTAAAGAGAATTGACCCGGCATTGTTTTCGATGCAGTAGCCTATAGTATACTTCGTGCTGTCAATCGATGATTTTTGTCGTTCAGAATTTGAGCATCAACTTTTATCGTGTTCATTTTGATGACTCATACGCCATTTTTCCAGTCATATTCCCCATAACTCGACACCCGGCCTCTGTTTTTCCCTAGGCCAGGTTGTTTCTGTACGCACACCTACAAGTCAGTTGAACTTTTGCTGGACGTTCTTAGTGAGTTAAAAGAGTGGGACACCTTGTTGCTTCTTCAGAATCTCCTCTACCGGACACCAGAGCAGGGCAAGTAAGTAGCAATAATCCAATCAGCGAACGCATTTTTTCCATTTTGCCTGCTTACAGGTTTTCTTCAGAAAACAGAATGCTATTTATTTATTTATTTTTTTTTTTGGGTGTTTTTACGTCGCTGTTGTCAGTATTAGATCCATAGTACCTTCTCCGTTACTGCTCGAGCGTTATGCTGAAAATTGCCGACCGTTTGACTCAGCTGGGTCAGCATCGGACTCAACTGTACCGGAAGTCGCGGGATCAAAACCCCGGCCGGAGTAACACTAAGCATCTTTAAATAACTAAGGAGAAAGTGCCGCCTTTGTAATGACATCTGCAAATGGTTTAGACTTTCTGGTCTTCTCGGATAAGGAAGATAAACCGTAGGCCCCGTGTCACATCACTTGTGGGGGACGTTCAAGAAGGCACACTCTCTGTTCGAGAAGAGTAGGGGATGTACTCCCCTGTGTGGTGGTCTCTCACGCATTCTGCTCTGTGAGCACCATAGAAGTCCCCCACGAAGTAATGTACATTGACCCTGAAAAGCCCCTAGGGAAGTGGTTCATTACGTATTCATTCATTCATTCATTCATTCATTCATTTACATCATTCATTCATTCTTTTAAATTTTTGAGGTTTTGCCTGGAGGCTTTCGTTGATATTCGTAATATTTTGTCACTCTTCGTTTTCCCAGAAAGTACTTGAGAGACAACGAGAGGCATTATTTGGCTCGGAAGGTGAGAGAAATGGTTTAAAATTATCCTCAACCACTGTAACGCGGAAATGTTGACGATCCTCCACTCAGGTACAATTCAGTGTGTCACAAGTTAGGGTGTGAGGACTAACTTATTGATAAACCTATAACTCTATACTCCTTAGGCAGGATTTTACTTCACTTTTACTTTTGCCGTCTTTTGTTCCTTTGTTTTTAGGCTTTTGAGAATTCGTTAAAAATAATGAAACGACGAGTCTCTGACCAGAAGCCTGAGGTAAGGAAGCTTGGCGTACAAACGGAAAAAAAAATTGGTAGTCACCGAGTGGTGAGCTCATCTCCCCGAACCTGCAGTCTTTTTCGCTCTTCCTATGATGGGGTGTACGTTGTCAATTCAATACAGCGCCCGTACTTTTTTTCCCCGGCTGCTCTTTTCCAAGGGTAAAGGGTAAAGCTCGCCTAGCCGGGTCAATTCGGTCAAGACAAGATAATGAGAGCATGCGCGAGCGCTGCCTTCCCAGTCTCCTGATGATCGAAACGGGCAACTCTTGACAAAGGGATCAGTTATTTTCTCATATAAACGCTCGTTCAAGTTGACTCAGCTAGGAGGGTGACCTTCTTACCCGGGACAACTTTTCTCCCTACAAACGGTCCCTGAATTCGATCAGTCACCGCAGATGCGGACAACCGAAGAGCCAATCTTTGCGCATAGAAAATATACGCCGTCTGCGGTAAGCGTGGGAAGGTGTGAAAAGTCAACATGTCGAAATTCACAATTTCCGATTTTAACTCTGATGGGCTTTGAATGTGGCCGGAGATTTCTTAACCAGTCAACAAGAGATGCGAAACCGAAGCACATTTTCTCACATGATTCACAGTATAAAAAACTCCATCACTTGATAAAGATTCCATCAGGAAAATCGAAAGCTTAACTTGTTCCTCTAGAATAGTTTTATCCTGAAGTTTGAGGCAGCGTTTACACGAACGTGGTTTCATTTGTAGCCGCATTGTCTTTTAGGCGGTTAGGCCTTCTGTTAACACGACGCCGATCGAGATTGTTACCGAAACCGGTTCGATTTGAAAACGCTGCCGAAAGTGGAGCGTTTTGAAAAGGATACGGGTTCATCTGTCGTGTAAACGCCGAAACCGCATTGGTTTGAATAGGTTACTATTTTGGCCCGAAATGACTGGGAAGAAGATCGGCATGACCTAAACACTCCCTAAACAGTTCCGTGTAAACGCTTCCAAACCTCATTTACTCAGTTTCGAACTCAGATTGCAACGCAGTTTCGAAATCGTGAACGAAGCATTGTCGATGTGAAAGCGCGTTCGCGTAAACGCTGCTTGAAACCACGTTATACGTTCAAACTTGACTCTCGATTAGATGTTGTTTTAACCGATAGCTGTCATTAGGGTCTTTTTCCTCTCAGTGAACTGTGAAACTGAAAAGATTGCATGAGGGTGAGTAGTTTTTCTAACGCTCATGTGACATGTATAGGAAGGTTTTTACAAGAATTTCACTTTTTATGAAGCTAGTTTTGCTTTGTCTTTTTTCTATCTAAAGGTGGAACCGACAGTTCTGTCTCAACTTGTTCTGGATATGTATGAGTGCTGGAAAATTGGACAGAAATATGAGCCCTTTGTTAAGGTACTTTCCAAGTATAAGCGCAAAGTCCTTTTGAAGAATAGGTTTTTTTAATTTCTGTGAAAGACCCTCATCAGTCGCTTTAAGACCATCATGAATAATGGCGTAAAACAGTCAATCTAGCCTCTGGTTATCGAGGCGGTGAAGTAAAGATGAACAATTCGGTCCGAGTTCAAAGTTTGGCAAAACAAACTTTCCGTGTTTAAAATCTCTTCTTGCAGTTTGTATCACTTCTATCAGGAAGACTTAACTTCCTTAGGAGTTAATTATTCCAAGAGAGTTGGCAAGGGGTATCGACTAAAAAAAAGACACTCCACAGACTACAGTCAGGGAAAAACTTATAGACACATTTTTAAACTTTGACGTCTATATCTAAAAAACTGTTTTTCTTGGAGTAAATCTTTTTATCATGAATCTTATTATCATGGCTCTTCCTCTACCCTCTTTATTGAACAAAGAATAACGTTTTTGAACGACTTATTTCAGTTATTCTAGCTGGACAGAGGTGCACTTTGAATTCCTTACAGAAACACGAACACGAGAGTGCGATCGATGGCGCAAAAGATGGTTTTAAGAACCTGAGGCTGCACAAGGTTCAAAAGCTCGAAAAGGTTGAGGTCGAAATACAGCAAGGTCTCATTATTTTTGCCAAGGATCGTACTCGAAGAAAATTTGCCGTGTCACAATTTCATCAACGAAGAAGCGGTGCGAGAGTCTGAAACATACCTTTCACGCAAAGTGCTATTATGGGCACTAGACTGTCATTCATCAATAAGAAGGTGTAAGTTACGCATTTTTTATATTTATATTTTGCAGATAACCGAAGGTTTGTTAACACAGGCATTTGAGATGTTTGTGGCCTCAAAAGTGAGTAAACGTTCTGTTGAATTGCACCACTGGTGATCGCGTGACTTGAACGTTTACCATTCAGTGTTAAAATCACACTTTCCCCCTTCACCTTTCTAGGCTTCTTTAGAAGAATCCTTTGAGTTTATGCCTGAAACTCAAGACCCGTCTTCATCAGTCTTGGAGCAAGCTCTGAAATATTGTCAACAATGCACCAAACCGGCTCAGGTATAGACAATCTAAACTTTATATTGACATTATGTTGTCATATATTTTAACTAGGGTATTGCTGTTTCAGAACAATGATCAGTCGAGAAAATAGTTTTCATGCTCTTATTACGAGCAGCAGCCTGGAAATTTCCCGTTTCACGTAAACGCATTGTTAAGTCTCTCAAATATTTTAGAAGCTCACGCATAAATCTCAGTAAATCAAAGTTGATGTAGTCATACCACTCCCCATAGCGGCTTTTCAGGGCCAATGAAAAAAAAAATTAGTGTAACAGCAGAACAGAACAGCAACCTTTTTCAAGAATCCCTACTGAGCGGAGGCAAACCAGTTGGCTATTTGCAAGTACAGCCGAGAAGTAAAACCAGGGACTGCCAGGATCAAATTAAAGGAGAGGTCTGCAGAATGGGTCTTGAACCCGGAATCTCCGTATCTGAAGGCAACTAGCGCCTTAACCACTGGCCACCCTGCCTCAACTGTTATGTACACCTAACAGTGACTTGCTTGATCTGTTTCATCAAATTGATTGTTAACGTATTTCAAATATTTTTGTCTCAGGCCTTGTCATCTGTAACCTCAATTGCCCAACAACAGAAAGCTTCATCAGGAACTGACACCGGTACCGATGTTACTTCGGGCTCTGATACCGAAGCAGCTCCGTCTGTACTCGAGCAAAACCTGTCACCTCCGATTCAGAGTAAACCAGAGGGCAGTACCATGGTGCTGTCAACTGAAAAAGTAACGAGACTACCTGTCGATGATATTCCGAGTGATTCTCCCGCAAATTCAATTCCCAAAGCAAAGCCAAGTGACCAAACGCCAGCTTGTACCGAGCATGCCCCGAAGGAAAGCGAAGTGTCTTCGGTGAAGAATCGGGTCCCAGAAGAAATGGCAGTTGACACGACAAGCGTTCTTACCCGCATCGGCAATGCTTCAGTGATTGAAAGAGAGATCAGCCATGAACTCTCTGAGAGCGGTGGCCCGCGGGAGACCGACATCGAAATGTCATTGCCGAATGGCACTGGTAGTGATGTAAATTCAAATATTCAACAGACTGCAGCTTCTGTTCGTCCAGAAGGTGGTGTATCTAATCAAGAAAGTGGACCTCCTACTATTCCTTAGCAATTTGTCAGCGATGAGTTTAACCGTTGTATTTTAGTAGCTTCCGAGTTGCAATGGAAGTCTGGCTCTGTGCGACTCTTTCTTCAGAAACCACTCTTTTATGGCTGAATTTAGAGCGGTTTTCAATTGAGTGTCGAAAGTAATTAGCGAATCGCTTAGGTTTATGATTACTTCACTCAGTGATTGATTCAACGTTCTCGCGCCACTTTTTCAAGCAATCAGAAGTGAAACCAAAACCAATCGTGGCCTGCGCGTGCACAAAATCCCGCGCTTTGTATTGGCTACGTGTGATTACTTCGAGTTTTGACTGGTTTACCGGATTGCCTCCGTCCTTTTTGATTGGCCAAAGTAATTACTTTGTTTTTGGTTTTACGACAGTCGATTGAAACTCGCTCAAAAACATTCTCGACCTTTATCATTTTTGGTTCATTAGACTTTTCTTTTCTCAAGAGCCGCTAGGTTTCACTCTCAGTGTACCTGGCGCATTGAAATAAAGAATACAAACCAACACATACCCTTAAGAGTGCCACTTATCGAAACCCCAAACGACTTTATTCCTCATTACGGCATCCGTTGAAGGGTTAGAATCCATAACTTCTCCGTCCGTTTAAAAAGTATGTCCTTGTTACTTTATTATCTTGCATCCACCAATGTTTACTTTTTCGAACATTCCTGTAGTAACACTATTCTTTGACGTGACATAACCCACCCTCTTACCGTGAGATGGATAGAATCGCTAACTAACGCAAAACAAGTACAAAAAGATTCTATCAAAGTGAAATACAGATTTATTCCAGTTTGAAAGCTGCAAGCTTTAATTGAGTGGAAAAATACATCTTCGTGGTTGGGAAAAATTCTTGGAATTGACAAATATCTTCAGTGCATTATAATTTAGTCGCCAACCATCTAAGGCCCCGTCTTCACGTATCTGGATATTTTTATATCCGCAACTTTTTCTTTCCGGATGCGCCTTCCGTCCACACGTATCCGGCGAATTCGCTGGCGAATCCCGAACTTTTTGAATTCGCTTTCCAGAGTGGATACTTTTGAGTCCGATAAGATTCCGGAACGGTGTGGGCGCCAAATCCGGAAATTTTTTTGTCCCGATGACGTAACAAGATCGAGCCCAGTTCCTTACCGTGAAATAAATTCTCAAGATGGCAGCCGAGGGCCTCATGGCGCATGCTCTGTTACCTTTGTTTACTTGAGGAGTTCTGAGCACTAGAGTAAATCCGGATACGTGTGGACGGGCTAACTCGATTTGAATACGCTACTTGTGGATGGAAATATTTTGAATCCGGAAAGAAAAAGTTGCGGATTAAAAAATATCCGGATACGTGTGGACGAGGCCTAACATTGATTCGTTACTAAAGAAGGCAAGGCCCACACATTGATGTTGTAGCTAAACGGTAGCTACATCGAAAAAACAACTTGTATTGGTTCAAAACTATGATCTAGTACCTTCTCAAATTGAGAACGTTGACCTTTAAAGACCTGGGCCCAGTTGTTCAAAAACCTTTTAATTAATTAATGCTAATCCACGGTTATAAAATAACGAAGATTCCATTTTTTTTTTCGTTGAAAATTTCTTAATAATGTAATTTTTGGCTGAAGAAAATAAGCAATTTTAAGTCGAACCTGAAGGGCAAAATGTTCTGTGGAAAATCTTCCTTGATGGGTGAACAAAGTTCAATTACATTTTCACTAATCCAGGATAAGCTTAACCGGGCTTTGAACAACTGGGTCCTGGGGACTAGGTATCTGTATCACACTGTGGTTACAAATCAAAGGGAGAGTGAAACTATTGCTTTGCAAGAACAGAACAAAGAATACTGCGCATCAATGACTATACAAAGCGCTACAACAAAAGAAAAGTACGCAACTCTACAATGCCAAACTTCATTAGATCTGGTTAACACTGTGTTCTCGTGTTTTAGGATGATTAACTATTGTTGCTTCCCTTCCATTTTGGGGGTCAATTTGTTTGCTTTCTATGTCCAACTAGAGAGCCTTTCAGTGTCAGAGTTGCGTGTTGACCAAAGTACAAGGACATTTATCTAAATGCTTTTCATGAACTCTAAAGCAAGCAGTTTTAGGGAGGCCATCTCCTTCCTACATGGTACACTTTAGGTGGCTCAAACCAGTTTCAACACTTGAAAGAAACCTTCTTATTAAAAGGATTGACACTACAACGCGTTATCACTTAGCAGCAATGTTATGGTACCATATCAAACACCAATCATTGCTGAAAAAGATTCGGTCATTTTTGTGACGTAACAGATTACCTTAGCAACACAACACCCCAAATTTTGGCTTTAGTTTAGACCCCCATTTTTATGTCTGAAATGTAATCAGCATGCCAGAATGAAACTTTCTGCAAAATTGAAAAATATTCTGTGGTGCGGATTGAGAGCCACCTTAACTAATTCTCTGAATCTGCTCCACAGAGTTTTATCTTGGCCTGGTGATCACTTTTGTTGAATAAAAAATCGGGGTCACCGGCTTCGTTTTTCAGATATGAGCAACTAAAGACAAAATATAGGATGTTTATGCTGCAAGGCTTTCCTGTTGCCATGGTAATTTGTTACGTCACAAAAATGACTGCATCTTGTTCAGCAATAATTGATGTTTCACACGGTACCATAACATTTCTGTTACATGATTAAGTGTTGGAAGTGTCAATCCTTCTAATTAGACGTTCTCTTGAAAGTATTCAAACTGGTTTGAGCCACTTTAAGTTACTAATCACAGGCAGTGCAGGCACTATTGTTGTGTCTACAAGAAACTATTATAAATTTATTTTATTTTGTTATCGAAACTCATGCTAGCAAACTATTGTCTAGAATGTCAAGTCGGAAAAACGCATGCGCAGTGTAAAAACTGTGAAAAGACTTTGGTTTGTTCAATCGACTTATACTGCATGTATTTAATGATGTCAGCGGCTTTTGGCGAGCTTTTCCAACAGCCGACTCACAAGAGCTGTCCATCCTGTTTGGTGACTGCAAAGAGAAAAAAATTAACGGTGAGCCATGAACCAGCATCTGATCAAGTTCGGTTGCATGATGGGATATACTTTCATACTTTCTTATTACTCGGGATACCTAAAAGGTATACCGAGTTGAAAATGGGTAGATAACCGGAAGTGCAGAAAAATACACATTGAATTACGTGCAAGGATTTCAATTGGCTGAAACAAAGCATCGCATCATTTGGAGCAATACAAGGCACCTCCCTCTACTGAATTTGATGTAGTTTTCGCGATTGCGGCATATCTGTTCGGTTACAGTTGGAGTTGGAGTGGCAGTGTCCATGGGAGTTCTGCATTAGGTTTTGCACACTGCGAGGATTTTTCTTACAGGGAAATGGAAGAAAAGAGACACTGGGAAAAAAATCCATCATTTATGCCAAACAGCACCCAAATTTATGTGATTACCTATACAGCAGAGCCTCGATTTAACGAAACTCCATATAACGAAGTCCTCGTAACGAACGATATTCTTCAGCCCGGCCAAAGTTACAGTAAATTGTATGGAACAGAACCTCGATATACCGAAATTTTCGTTATAACGAACACAATCTAGAAGCCCAAACATAAAATATACCCCGATATAACGAAGAAATGTCAACACATGACAAAAAAATAAATGCGAAACAGACCAACAAGGATGAAAATCCTTTAATCCTGCAACTATAGAACAGCATCACAGTCACAGTAACAGCTCATTATAAATGCAAACACTGACACTATCGATACATCTACAGATCCGCTCTACCTTCTTTTTTTTATTAATTATACCAATTTCTTTATGTTTGAAGGCTTTGTGTGGTAAAAGGTGTAAGTAGCCGGAATTTCCAGTCCAATTCCTTTGTTTCTCCGTTGGCCAGCCACTTCCACTGAAATTTGACCTCCGTGTTTTTAACAGAGGATATTACATGGCCGGGCGGGTGATATGAAATTACTCTTCGAATGAATTAATTTCAACACGGATCTCCAAGAGGTCATGTAATGTTCTGTTTATTATATCTATGAAATACCAAATCATTTCACTTTAATGTTTTGTAGTCCTTTAATACGAAGAACAATTAACGACGCGATTATTACGCAACCATAGCAATGGTGATCTTTTCACGTGTGAAGATATCATGTTTTCGCGCGAAAGATCTCTACACCTACAGTGCCTCAACATGAAATAATGAGTTTTCAAGTAAAGCCTCCGTCTCTATAAAAAGCCATGTTCACTGGCACAACAAACGTACCTGGCTCCGCATCCACGTCCCGTTTCAGGATCGAAGTACTCGTAAAACAACACCAGATCGACCCAATGTGCGTCGTTAGCGTATCTATCGTCATTTCCGTGACAAGGTCTCCTTCCTTTCTCATCGGCCACAAACAAAGATACCACGCGCCTGCTCAGTTCAAGGGCTACATCGCGCAGGCGCATAAGGTTCCCTGACCTGGTTGGGCACTCTATCACGTACGTGTCGCCATAGAAGTAATCATAGCGTTCCAGAGCTTCGATGAGAAGATAGTTCACTAGAAACGAAAAAATAAACGATGGTTTTGTTTAAAATCAATTGTTCGCTTCTGTGAGGAGAAGGGACCACTTGAAAGCATGTACATTGGCGTTAACGGCATATCTTTTTTTAGGGTAAATGGAGAATTGTGGTGGGTATTCCTCGTATACAAACCGTTTCTCGTACTTCTATTTTTTTAGGCGTCGCGCTAGATGGATATGAAGAAAGATAGTCTGTTCCTAACAATACGAGGATAACTTCTTCCGATATCATTCTTCGTAAATTATAAAGGGTACCAAACAGCAAGTTAATTAGCCAAAAGCCTTTGAAGGCCACTTTTGGGCTCCTTGTACTGAATGCACGAACACTGTTTAAAGAGATGCTTTTTATTACC
>NC_090886.1:42477902-42552902 GCF_036669925.1 Montipora capricornis
ACGCAAATACTTTGGCCAATCACAGTAAGCATTTTAAGCGATAAAATGAACCAATCACATCACAGATTAAATCCATGGAGCAAGGGCTACGGCTACGCGAGGCAAAACACGCAAGTCTTGCTTTTTGCTCTTAGTTGGCGGAGAACAGCGCGCGATCACTATTTCATTGAATTCCAAGACGAAAATTCCTTTCGACGCCGTTTTCGTCATTAAAACGTAGGGCAAGAAACTAAGATAAAAAGACTAAAGGCTTTTAAGAATGAATTAACATTCCTCACCGATGTTATCAAGTCCGAGGAATCCCCCGCCAAAAATGTTTTTACCAGAAGGGTCTTTTCTGTTCACCCACCTAATAGAAAAACAAAGGCTAAAAATAAAGCCGTTGGAGTTACAATCGAAACACGGGTCTTGAGCTTAAAAACTACATGTACCAGGACACTCCTCTCTTTAAAAACGTCCGTTTTGCAAGGGGTGATTTAGGATTCCAGGTTTACTGTCTCGGGGAGGGGGACGTACCTAAAAGACGGAGACAGGACTGTTTCCACAAATAAAATACGAGCGCAAAGGAGAAAACAAGATAGAAACAGACTCTAACATAAACCTCACAGCTATATTGTTTAGGAGTCACTGAGGCTTTCAAGTGGTTGTGTCAAGGTGTCTAAACAAACTATCAAAGAAAAAAGACTTTCGAGTGGGGTACGTTTCAGCGTTCTCTGGTAATTTGTAAAAAAAGAAAAGAAATCAGTGACTTACCACGTGAAATTAATGAGCAGTTTCTGGAAACATCGCGCCAGAAATTCGTCATCCCGCGCACCTTTGCGACCTGTCATTTTATAGACCATCAAACACGCCAGCGCATGAACAGGAGGATTGACATCCCCCAAGGCGAATTCATAAGCAGGCAACTGACCATTAGGAGCCATGTACCACTCTCGAAGAAACAACAACAACTGATCCTTGGCAAACTGAGGGTCTACTTTGCTCATGGGAAGCATGTGAAAAGCTAAATCCCAAGTGGCATACTGCAAAGTCACGGAAAATGTTAAAAGAGGTAAAGAAATGAATCTAAGAAAATACCAAAAAGTAGTAGTGTTATCGCACTACCTACAAAGATACATTGAGGGCTGTGGCTCGTGTAAACCCTGTGTCAAAAAACTATGTGTTCTTTGTCGTCCTACACAAACCCCACGACTTCGTACACGCGACAACTAGGAAGCCCGAGTAAAGGCCATCAGGACCTCTTATTCCGTTCATTCCTCTTTGACTCTTACGCTATGGCCTCTTTAATCTTGCTTGTTCTTTTGTCTTTGACCTTTTTGGTGTTTCAAAAATCAGATTGTTTCGCTCAAACAAAAGGCTGCTCAGAAGTATTTCCCGTGTATTCTTAAAAGCCCACAAACTCCCATACCAGGTCTTTGTCGCGGCATTTTCAAATACCACACTATTTTTCAACGGGCTCTTGAATAAGATTCGGCCCTATGAGTGAGCGTTTTTACCCTCAAGGGTAATGATTTGTCATATAAGGCTTATAATTGACTGGAAGAGTCTGGTTTCGCGAGGAAATCAATCAAAAGAAAACCTGGTGCGTAAAAACACCGTTACACAAACACTTCGAAGTTATGCGCTCCTCATATGTGTTTGCTGAAAAAATTGGCACTAGCTATATGTACGTTTTTAATTAATCCCCAAATGTGATCCTACTTTAGACTGCCACTAAAACAATTTTGTCCTGTCCAGCAGTACGTTATGCTGTAGAATATCCTCTCAAAATGATCTCTTTGAATGACAGCCCCATTCATTCTTTCGCGGCAATGGTGTACATAACCAAAGGAAGCTTATTACCCCAAAATAATATAGTGAAAAAGCCGCTGTGTCCTTTCGTGAAAGACGGCCGACAGTTAATACAGCGTGACCCAAACATACCCATGGGTACTCCCACTTGTCGGGCATTGATACAATGTCTCTGTTAAATAATTGTCGCCACTCAGCTTCAGAGTTGCGTCCATTGAGTCTCTCTCTGGGTGGAGATGGCGTTTCCGGATCACCAAAAAGCCAGTCGTGTATGATGTAATGATAAAACTGCTTGCTCCATAGAAGACCAGCATATGCCTGGCGCGACACATCGGTTTCCTCTGGGGTGAGGCCAGCTGAAAGGAAAAACGTGCATTATAAACTGGTATGTCTCGTGTGTTAATTCACTACTTACGCCGCGTATGCAAAGCTGTTGAGGAGTAGAGCATCGTCCAAAAAAAATAAATAAGAATACTGTTTTTTTTTTCCTTTCAATAGATCATTCGAATCAAACCTCGTCAAGGTTGTTCTAGTTTTCAGCCTGTGCTTGGACCCAACTGTTTCACCTATCAAATAAAAGCCACTATGGTGGTACGCTCTTGTTAATGGTATGTGTTTCTCATTTTCTATCGTGCAGATCAAATGCTTCTCTTTTCGAAACGGAATGCAGAGTATTCATCGGCCTGTGGATAATGGCATGCTCTCTAAAGTGCTGTCACGAACCAGCTTCACGTCACGAAACTGAATTTTGAGTTTGTGCATAGCGTTTCCACTTCACTTTATCAAATTTCACAGGTAGCTCTTAAATTAAGTCCTTCGACGAAGATAGCGCAAAAAAGAAAGAAACTAAAAGGGCCTATCGCCTCGTCTCATCCTTCCAGTGTCAACTGCAGTGTGCATGGACGCAATCGGGGAAGCCTATTAAACCAGCAAAAATTAAAGTACTCACATGGTATGGCAACTTTATAGAATTCATTTGCTTCCTTCAGTCGTTTCTGCATTATGGCTCCAAAATTCCTCTCTGCAAATGGATCGATGACTAACTCATCTTTAGCCGTAAGTCGACACCTAAGAACACGTTCGTCACCAGCAGGAACTTCCACTAAGTAGTAAGGTGCCACTCTTGTGCCTTTCTTCTTGGGGCTCACAGCATCTTTTTCTCCATGGATAACGAAACGATGAAACCCGTCTTTTGTAAAGGTCGTGTAGTTTTCTACACCAAAAAGACGCTAAAAATACGGTGCGCAAGGTGAGATAAACCAGTATTCCAGGCCTGCAGCCGGTTTTTTTTAAGTGGGCATAACTACAGAAAATATGGCAAGCTTTGTTTACCTTTTGCCACATTAGCACAAGGCTCCGGACAAGGCTACTGAGAGCACATTGCATAATGAAATTGCTTTGAAATTTTACAAAGAATGTAGGGAACCATTACCACTTTTACCACCCAACAATTAATCAGTTTTTGATGACTATCATCAGGAGCCAGTGTTAGAACACGTGTCATGGTCACCTTAAAAGTGAAACTACTGCACGCTGTTTCATGATGTGAAAGTATTGTTTCTCAGTAGTAGAATAATCTTCGTATGACAATATAAGATAATCGTTCAGTGAATGCAGGACATTACATAGAAAGCAATGGAAGACAGTGTGTGTCCATTTACTTATGACTACACCACAGCTATTAACTGGTTCGTTCATTATCAAAGCTAAAAGACCTTTATACTGTTTATAGGGCCCACTATTTACATTATCGTGCCAACTGAAATGATAAGATCATCATAGTAGGTACAATAAAAACACAATAGTGCCTTAATTGTTATGACGTGTTTCGTTCTTCAAAAGGGGTTCCAACAAATTACAGATTGTGGCCCTGTGCGGCTCTGAATTTTGTAATTGCTGCTAACCTAACCTAACCTAACCTAACCTAACCTAACCGGGGCAGTTTGTCAAAGCAAACTGCATTGTCGAGGCGCAAAGTGCTAATCACAAATACAGATGATTGAGATAAACTAAGAATAAAGCCAAGATCCGAGCCAGGATTCAAGCCAGCATCCGTGCCAGGATTCAAGACCTAACCGAGACCTAACCTAACCTAACCGAGACCTACCCTAACCCTAACTAGACCTAACTAGACTAGAACCAACCTAAATACACCTAACCTAACCAATTCGAGACCTAACCTAACCGAGAAGTGGAGAAAAGCTCATCTTAGCTCGAATCCTTGCTGGAATCCTGGCTCAGATCCTAGCTCGAATCCTGGCTCGGATCCTAGCTCGAATCCTGGCTCGGATCCTAGCTTGAATCCTGGCTCGAAGTTTAGGTATCCTCCAGATGATTCTCAATTGTGCAGTATTTCACTTAACCTAACTCTTTATGTTAAATAACAAAACAACTGAACAGTAACCAACCAGTCTGAAAATAAAACTAACAAATTCGCTGACAAGAATCGACTACATGGTTATCGGTTTTTTTGGTGAGTGTTTGTCAGCAAAGTAAAACTGCTTCGGCTTAAGCAATTAGCCGTCATAAGCAGTTATATAACCAGCTTGAGTGTTGAATATTTGAACAAGTTCCGATTTTTTGGCCTTTGAGCTAAACACGATTCCTTTATCTTTTAAGAGTTGTTTTAGAACCGCTATTGTCATATTTTTGGCAGGTCCCTGTTTCATACGTTCCATTTTTTGAAAATGATGACTAATCAATGCAATCAATGACTAATCGATACAATCGATGGCTAATCGATGACTGAAAATTTTGCGGCCTATCGATTAGTCATTGATTACTCATTGATCATCGGCAATAATCAATTACCTATTGATTACTCATTTATTTCATTGATGTCATCGATTAGTTATGTCTGGTGCATAGGACTCTGATCTTTCAGATGTGCTTTTGCCGTTGCCAAGCAACTTTGCATTTTCCAGAACCTTGGAAGGAAGCCTGGCAATCGATCAATCATCAATCAACAAGGGCACCCAACAAGCACATTAAGGTCGTGTTCTATTGGAATTAACCGTTTCAACTGCAACCGGTTTAGGTTGAAGCGGTTGAAGTTTCCCACTAGAACACTTTTCCAACCGTTTTCGGTTGAAACGCAGTAACTCCTGGGAATAGTCATTACATAATAGATTTTAGGGAATGATATCTTCATTTCAGAAATTGCTAGCTGAAAGTTACCTCCTAAGAACTTCAACCGAACCATTTGTTCATCCGAAACTGCTAGATGACCTTGTCAAGTGTCAAAAATTGCAAAAATATCCCATACAAAAAGGTAAGGGACTAATTTTCCCTGACTGCAAATCTTTACGATGATGTTTTAGTAAAGAAATCTGTAGCT
Source organism: Montipora capricornis (assembly GCF_036669925.1). Classification (NCBI taxonomy): domain Eukaryota; kingdom Metazoa; phylum Cnidaria; class Anthozoa; order Scleractinia; family Acroporidae; genus Montipora; species Montipora capricornis. The sequence continues at coordinate 42,483,031 of NC_090886.1, forward strand.
CTTTTGCAATGTAGATCCGAAATTATTAGTCTAAGAGCATTTTGACTCTCCCGAACACACTGAAGATTATCGTTGGGTGCCCCTGAATCAATCCCACTTTATTCACAGAGGGTAACATTTGATAGTTAAACAAACTATTAAACTTATGGCCGTCGTTTTTTTTTTTTTTTTTTTTTGCTGGATATTAACTTGTTCACCAGACCAAGTCAAGTTATCCAGTCTTTAAACAACTGGAGTTATAACTGTGTTTTGTCTACAAGAACAAAGGCAATGAGTGCCCAAAATAAATACAAACTAGAGCATTATAATAGATTCATAACTTCTGCCCTATTTGCCAGCCAACTGTCGGTGAAGGGAGATGTTCTTCACAATTTAATACCAAAAGTACACTCACCATAGAGTTTGTTTCATTCTCGGTGAACAACAGCTCTGGTAATTCATCTTCAGGTCCAACATCCACAAAGAAACAATAATCCCCTAAGGTTTCATGTCGACACTCTACTGTGTCAGGCCCTGTCTGTTTCATGCTTGCCTTCCGAGTACATCCTTCATGTCTGCAACCCCATATCCAAGTATTACGGAACCACAGTGTTGGTAAAACATGGAGTCGTGCTGTTTCGGGACCACGGTTTGCTATGGTAATCTGTATAAGGATATCATTTGGAGTGTTCTTTGCATATTCAGCATAGATATCCCAGTAACGACTTTCATTAAATACACCTACAAAAGAATAATACCTCAATGGAAAGAAAAATAATGTTGTGTTTACTTTTGTATCCTGCTACTGACAGCTTAACACTGAAACCGTGAAAGCTTGTTTCCTCAGAAAAACAAAAAAGAACCATTAACAGTACTGCATGAATTCGAAATCAGCTTCTTGAGGGAGTAGATGAAATCCTATCATCTCTATCACAATCTGCATCATCATCCTCTCCACCTCAAAGCAAACTGCATTGGCAGGATTTAATTTGTTTCCGCCATCTTCTCAATACTTTGCCTTTAATTCGTCATCATACTTATTTCATGAAAAAACCGTTAATTAATAGTGGTGCTGACAAACTTTATTTGAGTGTCAAGTGTTCTAGTACTGGGGCACTAATAGGCCATTCCCAAGTTATGTCTGCCTCTTCATCAAAGCAAGTCTAAGTGCAAAGGTTTTATGATGGTAATTATAAGATAATTGCGATAGTACGCACACTCTCATTGGTTAATAGTTGTGTTTAGATGAGAGTATGGAAACACGGCTGTGACATCACACAAATTTTGATTGGTTATCTAGTCAGACACGTGTTTTGATTGGCTGGTAGGAAATATGAGCGTGTATCAAGATGTAAAAAAAACATCATTTTCCTTCATTTGTCGAATTATCTTTGAGGAATATTTCATAAAAGCAATAGAGCACTTCTTTCCGTGTTTCCATAGTCTCATCTAAACACTCGGGAAGTTGGGAGAATTCTCGACAGTTATGCAAACCCTCGACTGCATCTTGGGTTTGCATAACTGTCTCGAATTTTCCCAACTCCCCCTCGTGTTTGGATGAGGCTATGGAAACACGGAAAATGTCCTCTATTGCTTAATTAGTTCTACTTTACATATGAATGAAAACTATAATTTTCAAAACAAAAACTTCACACTTAGACTCGCTTTGAAGAGGAGGTAGACATGGCCTATTGGGGACACTAGACCTAGAAATAACTGTTACAGTAGAAGAGCAGAGAAGTAGAGCAGAGAAGAGAACCAACAAACTCAACCCACAAGTAATGTGAGGCTACGTCTGGGAATCTAACCCAGGCCACATTGGTGGGAGGCAAGTGCTGTCACCACTGCACTTGCTTGTTTTAATGTTGGTATGAAAAACATAATTTAATTAATTCATCAACAAAAACAGTCAGACAGTGCTGGGGATTATGAGCTAGGTTAAGGGGGAAGTGGCCTTATAATATTCTTGACAGTTCCTTTATTATAAGATTTTAAAGAAGAGCTTATAAGTAAGGTCACCGTGTTATTTCTTAACTAATATTCCCCCCCCCCCCCCCCCATTCTCTCAGCAACTGGTTGGCTGGTGTGAATTAGTAAAACATGAAAACCAAATGACAGTGAAGTAGTGTAGGCTTTATTTAAGTGTAATCTCACCAGTATCTTCTAGTTCAAATTCAGGTTCTTCTCGTGATCTTCTTCGATTTTCGTCAACAAGCCAGCCATAAGGGTATTCATTCTGTGGGTATTTGTAAAGTGCTTTCATATAAGAGTGAGTTGGAGTTGAGTCAAGATAATAGTAGCATTCCTTCACATCCTCACCATGGTTACCTGTATCAGTAAAAAACAACAGGATAAAAATGAATAAAATCAATGAAACCCTCTAATGTTTGATTTCTTAACCACATTCTTTCATCATGAAAGCGTCTATGCTGCCTTTGTAAGGAAATCTGTGAGTGGCTAAGCTTTGTAATCCTTTTGGATAAGAATGATCAAACCTAACATTTGTGTTGCATCTTACGGAATCCACAGACTGTTTGGCATTGTTCTACAAATGTGAATGAATCAGAAATGTACTACCCAGAAAAAAAGGCAAAAACTACAATAATTTCACATTAATTTTACAATGCAAGTGACCTTGGTTATCAGGCTACATCACAAGCTCTCCTTTTTTATGATCCACAAGTGACACTGATTAAGAAGTTCTAAATTAACACAGCATGCTTATAAATTCCCATTGACATCTCAGACACCCTTGAACGCCCCCAATTGAGGAGTAAAATAGTCTGGCATTAGACAGAGTAAAATATTTTAGTCTTAGGCTGTCAACCCCCAAAGTCTTGAGAACTGATAGGGATGGGATAAAAGATGATGTCATCACGCTTGTAACGTCATGTTACATTTTTTACACAAGAAATACTCGTTGACTCCGTTAGACGTATGATGTTTAAATTGGGAATCTTTACAATTTTTTCAGCTACATTAATTTGTCTTTACAAGACTTAGTTGGAAACCAAAAGCTACAAGTCCTAAAAACTGCCTCTGAAGTGAAGTAAAATCAATTGACATCTACAATCTCTACGATTTGACACAAGCACAAAAGACCTAACGCAACTAAAGCAAAATGTCAGAAAACGCACAAAAAAGACGTCATTACTATTGCAACATTTAATATCATTGGTTTATTTTGGACCAATCGCATTACGGCGCAAAATTACAATCCTTCAATAGCAATGAACAACAACAACGAACATTTTACTGGAGTTTAGAAACGTTCAAATTATGTTGTCATTGTGGTTCTCAGAGACCCAGAGGTACACCAAGAACTTGATAATGGAGTACCCTCCCCTCCCCCCTCAGCTTATAAATTTAATCCTCCCAATACGAGACTGAACAATATTGGGCTATTTAACTATTAGACCCGTAGCCTGCAAGGGTTACGGGTCAATAGACCATGAGGCAAAGCCAAGGTTAGCAAATGCAAGTTCAAGAAATATTTATTTTGGAATAAAACGAAAGAAAGCGTCACGCTTTTCGCTACTTGAGGACTATTAATAATAGTCCTCTAGTAGCGTAGCCAATCAAAATGCAGGATTTACATTAGTCCACTAGTTGGGTGATACTAATAAAGATTATCTGCTTAATAACACTGTAAGAGACATGCAATGAAAAATATACTCTTTCATTTAAGAACGGTCTCCAGTTTCTACTGATCCAAACTAGTCCATTGGAAACATTCAGATATGTCCAGAAATGGCCCTAATTAGATTAATGCGGATTTCGTGCCTCGAAATACAGACAACTAACGTCACAAAGTTTCCCCCAAATGCTGCTCCTCAACTGAGGATAAGCAGCTGCATTTACCCAAAGCTAGAAATAATGCAAATTTTCTTCCATGCAGCAGCAGTTGATTTGTTATTCTAACCTTCAGTTCCAGTCAACCCAAAGAGCCTTTCTTTTAGAATGGGGTCTTTTTCATTCCACAGCGCCAAGCCAAAGCAAAGTCGGCATTGGCGGTCTGTTATCCCGAGTAAACCGTCTTCGCCCCACCGGTATGCTCTTGATCTTGCATGGTCATGCGAAAAGTAGTCCCAGCTGTAAACAAGTGGTTGGTAACAAATTTTAGAAACGGTATCAGTCATAAGCTCTGCTGTCCCTGACTTGCAAAGGGAGGTGGGGTTGGTCTCCTTAATTAATTAACCTACATGTACTCAAAACATTCTTATCCACAAGGGTATCTCCCGCAGTTTCACAACTACCGGTACCTCCCTTCTGGCAGCTCCATATCCATCACCAAAGAATCCAATCAACATTTTATCCTGTCTGCAGGCCAGGCTCTTATCTCCTCTCAAACATTTCTCAAGAATACTTTGAAGGTATGAGACGCTTTCGCTTTAGCCATAATACCTTTATTCTTGACCCGCAGTCAGCCCGCCCACCTTTAAAGTCAGCAATAAAGTTCAAAAAATTTGCCAACATAATTAAAGCCCACGCCATGTCAGATGCTTAAAAATATTCCCATCAACCAACCAACTGGGGTGCCTATAGTATTAACTACGATACTCTCACACACAACTTTCCTGTCAGCAAGTCAATTAACAGTTAAATAGCCATCATTAATTACGCTAAGTCCAAATAGCAGTTGACGGTATAGATAATTCAAAGTGAAGCAAATCAAGTAATTAACAAACAGTGATTTCAGCGAAAGCCCTTAATATCATTGAAACAAAATCAACTTACCAAGATCCGTCGAGGGAATAATCTTCCCTCACAGTTCCCCACTGTCTTTCGGATAGATACGGACCCCACCTTTTCCAATTCTTTTCTCTTTTGGAATCCTCTTCCAGCCTTTTTGTTTCTTCCAAGTTGTGTTCGATTACAATGGTTCCGCGTCGCTTCAGTGGTTTCTTTAACATGACCGCAAATTTTATTTTTAACCTGCTTTAGAACCCCAGGAATTCACCTCGTCTTGGTTGCCAATGACCGGATCTGAATATTAAAAGTAGTCTTGGAACGTTCCAAACAGAGGAAGAGAGCGAGTGAGACAAGTTGAAGTCGTCCTTCGTTTAACGATTGTGTACACAATGAAATATGGGCAACCAACCATGTAAATTACGTTTTATAACTGTCACGAAACCTTTCTAAACATTTGTGTTGAACGGAGGATGCCACCCCATCACCGGGTCACCTCTCCCTCCGCTGTCGCAGTCGCACCGGTTCGCAGTATTTGTACCCAGATTCTTTGGTCGAGTGTTATTATGGCGGACCTCGTGGACGAAACGGCTGTCCAAGAACTTTTGCCGTTTCTTTCTTTAAGTGCACGGGGCGATGTCAAAGAAAAGGCTTTAGATTACATCTTAGGGCTTTCTGGCTCTGTTAATGGAAGGAAATTTCTCAAGGAAAACGACGAATACTTACAGCGTCTTCTCGATCTGACCAAAGATTCGAATCCCAGAATCTGTGCAGATGCCTTCTTAGTACTAGTGAATTTGTCGGCAGAGTCATTGATCTCCGAGAAGCTTTTGGAATACAACTTTAGTGAGCCTTTTTTAAGTTACACACTCAACCCAGCTAGTGAGCATGCGGAAAAAGCAGCCATGATTTTGTCCAACGTGACAAGAACAGAGAGAGGATGTAGGGAGATATTAAACGTTGCCAAGAGGAATGAGGACTGCAGTTTAAACAAGATCGTGGACGTTTTGTGCTTGGAGAGCTACAATCCACACTGTAAATTAGACTATCTGGCGATGTTTATTTCAAATTTAACGCAGTTACAAGAGTTCAGGGATTTTATTTTGAATAAAGATCTCTGCGTCCTTCAACGTCTTCTGCCTTTCACTACTTACAATGCTTCCCTTATCAAACGAAGAGGGGTTGTTGGAGCCTTAAAAAACTGTTGCTTTGAGACAGGTGAGTTGCATTATATCAAGACAAATGGGGAAGATATCAGTTTACAAACAGTTTGTTGTTCAAATGTGTCAACCACAGGAACACAAAAGACCCTTTGTTTTGACAGCCAATGAGGGTCTGTTTGGCACATTAATGACAGTAGGTGACGTCAACAATATCTTCACTATTAAAGTTGACGTAGTGTAGCAGGACTTTACACTGGAAGGTTTCCTATGATGGAGGTATTATTCAGGTCACTGTGAAAAATGTGACTATTAAGCTTCAGTTGAGTCGCCTCTATTAACTATGGCCTTAGGCAGACTTACAAATAACTCTAATTGAAAAAAGTACTTTAATATTTAACAATAAATTATTTTAAAACATTATTGTTCACACTTAAACATAAACTAGCCTTTGCAGTGACTCTTTTGGCAGTCAATCAATGTTTCTTTTTTGGGAAGAAACGATTGCCTGAAAAGCCAAAAGAATGTCTGTTGAAATGCTTAGAGTAAGCAAGGATTCATGGTCATTATTATAGTAAATTTTATTTAACAGGTTTTACAGATTAAGCCATTGACTCCCAGGGGTTCCCCATTGACGAGTAGAATCGTATGACGTTAGACAGAGTAAAATAATAACTCTGGCCAGTTCAGGCCGGTTTGGGAGTCAAAGGATTAAATACAAGGTCCCTGCCCCCCTGAACAATTAAGAGGCTAAGTGAGTCAGGGAGCTCTAGGCTTTTCCAGCAAGTCAGATTTACCTTTAACAGCCTCGGTGAAGTTACAGTAATCTTGCCCAATTATTAATTTTATTGGGAATTGCAAATGGTACACATGGGTATGACTCTGATATGTTTAAATATATTGGTTGTGAATTTAACTGATTGAACATGAAAGGGAATTTGAGATTTTGATGTGAGTTCAGGTTTCCTGAACCTTGACTACTGCCCTGACTTAAGCCATCAACTAGACTCAACGTGGTGGTTATCAAAGTGGGGTCTGTATTCAGGCCTACTTTTGCATTCACCTAAAATCTGTGTGGACTTCTTAGTTTATTCCAAAGGCAGTTTTCAAAACATTCATATCTACCAGTATAATTATTTTATGACAAGTTACAGTTCACATGGCAACCAGGTGTACAATCACAGTTTGTAGCTTCACAGTTTGTAACTACTCCAGTTTGGAAATTGAAAGTAACTTAACAAAGTTACTTTCTTTCTTTGTTAAGTAAGTTTCAATTCCAAACAGGAGTAGCTACAAATGTTTTTATTCTCAGCATCTCATGAATGGCTATTGAGTGAAACAGTAGACATCTTGCCATATCTGTTGCTGCCATTGGCTGGACCAGAGGAATTTCCGGAAGATGACATGGAGAAACTCCCCCCTGACCTGCAGTATCTGGATGATACAAAAGAGAGAGAACCTGATGCTGACATAAGAAAAATGCTGTTGGATGCCTTACTTCAGGTAAGTGAATAAGTTCCAAGTTAGGAATTTATGGGTATTTTGTTTCTAAATTTACTAAATATTCATGGTGAATTTAAGTTTTCAAAAGCAACTCGTGGCCTGAAGGTTTATGCTGCAAAAGGACAACATCAAACGTCTAATTCATGGTTGGGCTTTGGGTTTTTAAGCCTTGTAGGGGACTTCACTATCTTCTGTATCTTAATCTGTAGGGAAAAGATTAAATGGGTCTTATATTCAAAAAGTCATGTTTTTTAGTTTTTTGTAAAAGGTGGTTGACTCAATGGTATGACTGTTTTGCTTATTCATTGAAGACAATATTGAAATAGCATTTTAATAAAAAAAAAAGACTCTTACCAATGATTTTCACCTTAAATTACCCTGATGTGATCTGCTGAGCCATGAATATTAGAAGCTGAGCATTTTTAAGGAAAGCCATAACATTCTTGTGTAATCTTTATTCTTTTGGTCCTGAGGTGTTGTCCTGTGGTTTAGTTTTGTTGTTATGTGGTCAGGTTTTGTCATTATGTGATGATGTTTGATGGTTTCGTGTTGTGTTTCCATCAGGATGTGACGAAGTTTGATGGTTACGTGTTTTGTTACCATCAGGATGTGTTGAGGTCTTCTCTTATGGTGTGCTGTGTTTACATTTTATGTGGTGAGGTTTATGGCGTTTCGAGTTTCTCCCTTTATTAATTTTGATTATAAATGTAGCACATGAAATGAAAGATCTCACAATGGAAACACAGCACATACATGTAACAATCAAACCTCGTAACATTGTGATGAAAACAAAACAGGTAACGATCAAACCACATCACATAATGACAAAACCTCACCACATAATGACAAAACCACACCACTTAACAATGTTGCCACAGTACACTACAGCAAAACTCCAAAACATCAAGATGAAACTTCAACACCAAAAGAATAAAGATTACATAAGAAAGTTATGACTTTCCATACATTTTGCAATCTAAAAAGACAATATCACAAGCTTTGTCTAACAGACACTAACAGACAAAATAATATCCTTGTGTCAAATCTGGAGGCTCACAGAAACAAAAATGAAACAAAGGAAACACATTATTGACTTGACTTCTGACAATACCTACCTATAGGTAAATGTTTAAGTTCAACTTGATAAATAAAATTTTAAAGTACAATGATGTGTGTTGCAGTGTGGTGGTGTAATAATAATTATTATTTTCATGTAAGATTTGAGCCTGAAGCTGGTGGAGAAAGGCTAGTCGTTTTTACTGTGATCTTTCCTTCAGCACTAATTACTTTGTTCCACACCAAGGTGACCCTGGTTACTCAGATGTACACTCAGTCTGTATAAAGGAGTACAAAATGACAGTACTAAGATTTTTATAAAACCCCCTCAAGGATAATTGTAGGAAGGAATAGGTTGGTCAATAAGCAATCCAGTTAATTGCTTTGTACTACACAACCTGATTCAATCCTCCAGCTGTTTGGGTCTTTTTGATGAATTTCTTACCTTCAACTCCCCTTGTGAAATGAGTATCAGAGAGTGTGCTTTGATGTTGGACATCTGGGGAAAGAGAAATTATCGTTGGGTGACAGTCATCTTCACCCTATGTACCACTTAAGTAAAAATGCCAGGGTTTACCGACTATCCACACTAAAACAACTTAATTGTTTTTAACGATGAAATTATACATGAAATTGTTTTTGTTTGTTTTTTATTTCTAAAGAAATATCTGAGGTTTATTTTGATTTTGATGTGCAGTCCATATTATCTTTTTTTCATAGCTTTGTACTACTAAGCACGGCAGAGAAGTCATGAGAGAACAAAATATTTACATCATCCTCCGTGAGTTGTTTAGCTGGGAGATTGATGCGGAGGCTAAGAAGGCATGCAGTCATGTGATACAGGTATTGATAGGGGATGAACCTGAACCGAACATGCAAGATCTCAAACAAGTTCATATACCTGAACACGTCAAGTTTGATGAAGAAGTCAGCTGATAAATGCACAAATGTTGGACAGTAAGGAGATTTAGCATCTCCTTTACTGCAAAAGTCGGTAACCGGTAACGTCGCCCACATTGAAGTTAACTCGCCCACACGTTTGAAGTTAATTGGCCTACACTAGACCATAGAAAAAAGGAAAGGAAAGGAACTTCATTTAAGTGTCTATTCGTTGTAGCGCTGGAACACTGCTTGGGCACACTGTAACACAAATCAAGTCAAATCCTTTGGGAATAAAACGTTTTCTTTCGAGTATTTCCATATCCTTTAAAATGTGAATGCTGCATTATCATCCCGGGGAGGGGGGGGGGGGGTACTGCCATATATGGGCCATATAGGTATGTGCCGCTGTGAAGAGTTTTCAAGCAGTTTACTCTAGCATAGGGTATATAAATCCGAGCGTTTGGGTCTAGAATAGGGTATCATTTTTCACGAAACTGACCAGTCGCCTGGAGATTTTATCAAGACTAAGGAAACCAGAACGCTATCCAGTGTCGATAAGTGGCTATCATGAAACACTTCTGGATATTATTAACTGTCAAGTATCGGTATTTAGACGGAAATCGGTGGGAGTTTACTCTAGTATAGGGTAGCAAAATTCAGCTGAACTAGCTCTGGTATAGGCTAAGGGTTCCAGGGTCCCAGCGGCACATCCCCACCCAGAAATTACAAAGGTACCCCCCCCCCCCCGGGATTATCATGCAAATGCAATACACAAAGAATCATAAACCCGAGAAGCCCCGAGATTTACAGTAGTCTCACACTTACTATTGATTTCTGTAACCTTCGTTCGCTCGATTGTTCTTTTGACCAATCCTGAAACCCGTTCAATGAGGTACGAATACACAACCCACATAAGTGCCAGTGCCAGGATCATTTCTCCCTTTTCAAACTCTCACTTCTAATATACGCTTTTATTTCATTAAAATTATTTCCTCGTGTCTTTTTTCTTTGTGCTTCATGGTTCGATATATGCACGCTATGGACGCTCAAATAAGAAACCAATTGTTGATTTAAATTGTATGGGTGCAACAGGTCAATTGCGGAGGTATGGACCTTATTCAGGGGCACCCAACGAGAATATAGTTCAAAACCACTTAAACATAGCATTGTTAAACGTATTTTAGTATATAAACGGTAGATATAGGCATATTTTTATCCCCTAAAAAGTTTTTATCTGTTCGGATTCCCTAACTGAAAGTCTAGTGATCCGAAAATTATAGGGATCAAAACTTACCTTTTCGAAAGTTTCAGCTAGAAAAAAGGCTGCCGAAAATTCTAGTGACCTTTTTAAGGTAAAAATCCGTTAAAAATGGGCAATTATACCATGTTTTAGATGTTCGAAAGTCCTAGGACAGGCAGGCAAGCAAGAAATTTTACAACAAATGTTGCGAAAATTCTAGATCTCAAATCGTCTTCCGAACAGATATTTTCCGAAAAGTGACGTGGGGGGCCCCTGCTTATTCGCGCGGCGAAAGCAGGAGTATACTAGCAACCTTTGTGGCGTGTTTTTGGTGCGGCAGCAAGAATCCGCTGACAGGAAGTGGGTTCTCTCTACAAACTGAACAAAATAATCTCTAGTAAAGCGGGTAAGTGAAGGGAATATTGTTTGTGTGGATGGTTAGTTGACGGAAAATCATAGTAAAAATTAGAGCTATTCTGTTAAATAAGGAAGAGAAATCGATAAATCGTGGAATTTATACTGTAGGCCGGTTTTCAGGATTCAAGTCACCTGATCAACGATTGTCACAGTAACTCCTTGTAAATATGTGTCAGGCATTGTATCCCACATTCTGACATAGTTTGGAGAGAGATATATTCAAGAAATTCAAATAAAGTCGACAAATCGTGAAACCTATATTCTAGCCTCGTTTTCAGGACGCAAGTCACCTGTCCAATGATTGTCACCGTAACTCTTTGTAACTATGTCACATTGGACAAGAGATATTCACATAAAGTGACAAATCATGAAATTTATACTCTAGCCTCGTTTTCATGCGGATTAACCATATCCCTTATTAAAACTCTCCCCAAAATCCGTTGGCGACAGGCTTTTTCTTACTCAGTAGAGTCCACTGAAAACTTTGAGAGTGGTCGTTTGTTTTCTTCATCAAATTCCCACGGGATCACACTTGCTCCCTGACTACCCTGTCGGATGCCTTCCAAGGGAGTAACCGATGTACAAGGATTTCTCTGCCCCTTGGGATCTTTGTAATGATTTGGCATAAAAAATCCAGATGATGAGGAATAAGCAAAAATTCTTCAGAGCACATTTGAGCCCAGGGACCTCCAGATCTTCAGTCTGACGCCCTCCCAACTAAGCTATCTCGGAAAGATAACATAAAGGAGCAAGGAGGGCCGTAAAAATCGCACTGGGCTGAAGAAAAGGCTGTCCGTCCAATACCTTGGAAAAGAGGAAGCGAGGTATGGAAACTTCTCAGGCTATTTGCGCTTGTGGCGATTTTCTTTGAGATAATTTTAAAGGAAACTTTGAAAAACTTCAGCGCCCCAAAGATGAGGAATGAGCAAAAATTATTGTCGAGTCTTCCGTCTTTGACCAGGGACCTTCAGATCTTCAGGGTGTCCGTCCAATGCGTTGGAAAAGAGGAAGCCATTGATAGAGAGTTCTCAGGCTATTTGCGCTTGTGGCGAGTTACTTTGGGATAAAATTAAAGGACCATTTGAAAAACTTAACAAGCCGAAAGATCAGCAAAAATTATTGCCGAGACCCGGAATTAATCAGAGCTCATTCGAGCCCTCCCTCTTTGAACCAGGGACCTTCAGATCTTCAGTCTGACGCTCTCCCAACTGAGAGGAGCGGCAAGATGACTGAGCCATCTCGGCAAGATGACAAATAGCGGAAATGAGGGCTATGTTAATCACACTGGGCTAAAGAAGAGGCCGTCCGTCCAATGCGTTGGAAAAGAGGAAGCCATTGATAGAGAGTTCTCAGGCTATTTGCGCTTGTGGGGAGTTACTTTGGGATAAATTTGAAGAAAAATTTGAGAAACTTAAGAAGCCAAAAGCTGAGCGAAAATTACTGCCGAGACCCGGGATTAATCAGAGCTCATTTCCGCCCTCCGTCTTTGAACCAGGGACCTTCAGATCTTCAGTGTGACGCTCTCTCAACGGAGCTATCTCGGCAAGATGACAGGGAGCGGAAATGAGAGCCAGGGTAATCAGACTGGGCTAAAGAAGAGGCTGTCCATCCAATGCGTTTGAAAAGAGGAAGACATTGATAGAGAGTTCTCAGGCTATTTGCGCTTGTGGCGATTTCCTTTGGGATGATTTATGAGGAAAATTTTAAAAAATTTAGAACCCGAAAGATCAGCAAAAATTACTGCCGAGACCCGGGATTAATTAGAGCTCATTCGAGCCCTCCGTCTTTACAGGGACCTTCAGATCTTCAGTGTGACGCTTTCCCAACTGAGCTATCTCGGCAAGATGACAAGTATCTTTAATGAGGGCAATGTTAATCACACGAGCTAAAGAAGAGGCTGTTTGTCCAATGCGTTGGGAAAGAGGAAGCCATTGATAGAGAGTTCTCAGGTTATTTGCGCTTGTGGCGAGTTACTTTGGGATAAATTAAAGGAAAATTTGAGAAACTTAAGAAGTCGAAAGATGAGCAAAAATTATTGCCGAGACCCGGAATTAATCAGAGCTCATTCGAGGTTTCCGTCTTTGAACCAGGGACCTTCATATATTCAGGCTGTCCGTCCAATGCGTTTGAAAAAGGGAAGCCATGATAGAGAGTTCTCAGGCTATTTGCGCTTGTGGCGATTTCTTTTGGATGATTTTGAAGGAAAATTTTAAAAAATTTAGAAACCCGAAAGATAAGCAAAAATTACTGCCGAGACCCGGGATTAATCAGAGCACATATAGCCCTCCGTCTTTGAACCAGGACCTTCAGATCTTCAGTCTGACGCTTGTCCCAACTGAGCTATCCCGGCAAGATGACAAGGAGCGGAAATGAGGGCTATGTTAATCACACTGGGCTAAAAGAAGAGGCTGTCCGTCCAATGCGTTGAAAAAGAGGGGAAAGCCATTAATAGAGAGTTCTCAGGCTATTTGCGCTTGTGGCGAGTTACTTTGGGATAAATTTGACAAAAATTTGAGAAACTTAAGAAGCCCAAAAGGTGAGCGAAAATTACTGCCAAGACCCGGGATTAATCAGAGCTCATTTGCGCCCTCCGTCTGTGAACCAGGGACCTTCAGATCTTCAGTGTGACCGTCTCTCAACTGAGCTATCTCAGCAAGATGACAGGGAGCGGAAATGAGGGCCAGGTTAATCAGACTGGGCTAAAGAAGAGGCTGTCCGTCCAATGCGTTTGAAAAGAGGAAGACATTGATAGAGACTTCTCAGGCTATTTGCGCTTGTGGCGATTTCCTTTGGGATGATTTTGAAGGAAAAATTTAAAAAATTTAGAACCCGAAAAGATGAGCAAAATTACTGCCGAGACCCGGGATTAATTAGAGCTCATTCGAGCCCTCCGTCTTTGAACCAGGGACCTTCAGATCTTCAGTCTGACGCTCTCCCCAACTGAGCTATCTCGGCTTGATGACAAGTAGCGTTAATGAGGGTCATGTTACTGGACACTGGGTCTAAAGAGGAGGATGTCCGTCCCATGCGTTGAAAAAGAGGAAGGAAACGATTGATAGAGAGAGTTCTCAGGCTATTTGCGCTTGTGACAATTTCCTTTTGGATAATTTTAAAGGAAACTTTGAAAAACTTCAGAACCCTAAAGAACCCCATCCTTTGGGATGATTTGGAAGGAAAATTTAAAAAATTAGAACCCGAAATATAAGCAAAAATTTACTGCCGAGACCCGGGATTAATCAGAGCACATTCGAGCCCTCCGTCTTTGAACCAGGGACCTTCAGATCTTCAGTCTGACACTCTCCCACAACTGAGCTATCTCGGCAAGATGACAAGGAGCGGAAATGAGGGCTATGTTAATCACACTGGCTAAAGAAGAGGCTGTCCGTCCAATGCGTTGGAAAAAGAGGAAGCCATTGATAGAGAGTTCTCAGGCTATTGCGCTTGTGGCGAGTTACTTTTGGATAAATTTGAACAAAAATTTGAGAAACTTAAGAAACCAAAAGGCGAGCGAAAAAATTACTGCCGAGACCCCGGGATTAATCAGAGCTAATTGGGCCCTCCGTCTTTAAAACCAGGGACCTTCAGATCTTCAGTGTGACCGTCTCTCAACTGAGCTATCTCGGCAAGATGACAGGGAGCGGAAAATGAGGGCCAGGTTAATCAGACTGGGCTAAAGAAGAGGCTGTCCGTCCAATGCGATTGAAAAGAGGAAGCCATTGATACAGAGTTCTCAGGCTATTTGCGCTTGTGACAATTTCCTTTGGGATAATTTTAAAGGAAACTTTGAAAAAACTTCAGAACCCCTAAAGAACTCCATCCTTTGGATGATTTTGAAGGAAAATTTAAAAAAATTTAGAACCCGAAAGATGAGGAATGAGCAAAAATTACTGCCGAGACCCGGGATTAATCAAGAGCTCATTCGAGCCCTCCGTGTTTGAACTAGGGACCTTCAGATCTTCAGGCTGTCCATCTAATGCTTGGGAAAAGAGGAAGCCTTGATAGAGAGTTCTCAGGCTATTTGCGCTTGTGGAGAGTTACTTTGGGATAAATTTAAAGGAAAATTTGAAAAACTTAAGAAGCCGAAAGATGAACAAAAATTACTGCCGAGACCCGGGATTAATCAGAGCTCATTCGAGCCCTCCGTCTTTGAACAAGGGACCTTCAGATCTTCAGTCTGACGCTCTCCCAAACTGAGCTATCTCGGCAAGATGACAAGTAGCATTAATGAGGGTCATGTTACTGACACTGGGCTAAAGAGGAGGCTGTCCGTCCCATGCGTTGAAAAGGAGGAACGATTGAAAGAGAGTTCTTAGGCTATTTGCGCTTGTGGCGAGTTACTTTGGTATAAATTTACAAGAAAATTTGAAGAACTTAAGAAGCCGAAGATGAGCAAAAATTATTCTGCCGAGACCCGGGATTAATCAGAGCTCATTCGAGCCCTCCGTCTTTCAACCAGGGAACAATTCAGATCTTTAGTGTGACGCTCTCCCAACTGAGCTATCTCGGCAAGATGACAAGTAGCGTTAATGAGGGGTCATGTTACTGTCACTGGGCTAAAGAGGAGGCTGTCCGTCCCATGGGTTGAAAAAGAGGAAACGATTGATAGAGAGTTTTCAGGCTATTTGCGCTTGTGGCGAGTTACTTGGGATAAAATTAAATAAAAATTTAAAAAAACTTAAGAAGCCGAAAGATAAGCAAAAAACCTGCCGAGACCCGGGATTAATATGAGCTCATTGAGCCCTCCGTGTTTGAACCAGGGACCTTCAGATCTTCAGTGTGACGCTCTCTCAACTGAGCTATCTCGGGAAGATGACAGGGAGCGGAAATTAGGCCAGGTTAATCAGGCTGGGCTAAAGAAGAGGCTGTTTGTCCAATGCGTTGGGAAAGACGAAGCATTGATAGAGAGTTCTCAGGTTATTTGCGCTTGTGGCGAGTTACTTTGGGATAAATTTAAAAGAAAATTTGAAGAACTTAAGAAGCCGAAAGATGAGCAAAAAATACTGCGAGACCCGGGATTTAATCAGAGCTCATTCGAGCCCTCCGTGTTTGAACCAGGGGACCTTCAGATCTTCAGTCTGACGCTCTCCCAACTGAGCTATCTCGGCAAGATGACAGGGAGCGGAAATGAGGGCCAGGTTAATCAGACTGGGCTAAAGAAGAGGCTGTCCGTCCAATGCGTTTGAAAAGAGGAAGCCATTAATAGAGAGTTCTCAGGCTATTTGCGCTTGTGGCGATTTCCTTTGGGATGATTTTGAAGGAAAATTTTAAAAAAAACCTTAGAACCCGAAAGATAAGCAAAAATTACTGCCGAGACCCGGGATTAATCAAAGCTAATTCGAGCCCTCCGTCTTTGAACCAGGGACCTTCAGATCTTCAGTCTGACGCTCTCCCAACTGAGCTATCTCGGCAAGATGACATGGAGCGGAAATGACGGCTATGTTAATCACACTGGGCTAAAGAAGAGGCCGTCCGTCCAATGCGTTGGAAAAGAGAAAGCCATTGAAAGAGAGTTCTCAGGCTATTTGCGCTTGTGGGGAGTTACTTTGGGATCAATTTGAAGAAAAATTTGAGAAACTTAGAAGCCGAAAGGTTTTAGCGAATATTACTAGCGAGACACGGGATAATGAGAGCTCATTTGCGCCCTCCGTCTTTGAACCAGGGACTTTCAGATCTTCAGTGTGACGCTCTCTCAACTGAGCTATCTCGGCAAGATGACAGGGAGCGGAAATGAGGGCCAGGTTAATCAGACTGGGCTAAAGAAGAGGCTGTCCGTCCAATGCGTTGGAAATAAGGAAGCCATTGATAGAGAGTTCTCAGGCTGTTTGCGCTTGTGGCGAAATTACTTTGGGATAAATTTGAAGAAAAATTTGAGAAAAACTAAAAAGCCAAAAGATGAGCAGAAATTGCTGCCGAGACCAGGGATTAATCAGAGCTCATTTCAGCCCTCCGTCTTTGAATCCAGGACCTTCAGATCTTCAGTGTGACGCTCTCTCAACTGAGCTATCTCGGCAAGATGACAGGGAGCGGAAATGAGGGCTAAGTTAATCAGACTGGGCTAAAGAAGAGGCTCTCCGTCCAATGCGTTTGAAAAGAGGAAGCCATTGATAGAGAGTTCTCAGGCTATTTGCGCTTGTGGCGATTTCCTTTGGGATGATTTTGAAGAACATTTTAAAAAATTTAGAACCCAAAGATAAGCAAAAATTACTGCCGAGACCCGGGATTAATCAGAGCTCATTCGAGCCCTCCGTCTTTGAACCAGGGACTTCAGATCTTCAGTCTGACGCTCTCCCAACTGAGCTATCTCGGCAAGATAACAAGGAGCGGAAATGAGGGGCTAAGTTAATCAGACTGGGCTAAAGAAGAGGCTGTCCGTCCAATGCGTTTGAAAAGAGGAAGCCATTGATAGAGAGTTCTCAGGCTATTTGCGCTTGTGGCAATTTCCTTTGGGATGATTTTGAAAGAAAATTTTAAAAAATTTAGAAACCCGAAAGATAACCAAAAATTACTGCCGAGACCCGGGATTAATCAGAGCTCATTCGAGCCCTCCGTGTTTGAACCAGGGACCTTCAGATCTTCAGTCTGACGCTCTCCCAACTGAGCTATCTCGGCAAGATGACAAGTATCTTTAATGAGGGCAATAGTCAATCACACTAAGCTAAAGAAGAGGCTGTTTGTCCAATGCGTTTGGAAAAGAGGAAGCCATTGATAGAGAGTTCTCAGATTATTTGCGCTTGTGGCGAGTTACTTTGGGATAAATTTAAAGGGAAATTTGAAAAACTTAAGAAGTCGAAGGATAAGCAAAAATTACCCGGGATTAATCAGAGCTCATTCGAGCCCTCCGTGATTGAACCAGACCTTCAGATCTTCAGTCTAAAACGCTCTCCCAACTGAGCTATCTCGGCTTGATGACAAGTAGCGTTATGAGGGTCATGTTACTGACACTGGGCTAAAGAGGAGGCTGTCCGTCCCATGCGTTGAAAAAAGAGGAAACGATTGATAGAGAGTTCTCAGGCTATTTGCGCTTGTGACAATTTCCTTTTGGATAATTTTAAAGGAAACTTTGAAAAAACTTCAGAACCCCCTAAAGAACCCCATCCTTTGGGAGTGATTTTGATGGAAAATTTGAAAAAATTTAGAACCCGAAAGATAAGCAAAAAATTACTGCTGAGACCCGGGATTAATTAGAGCTCATTCGAGCCCTCCGTCTTTGAACCAGGGACCTTCAGATCTTCAGTCTGACGCTCCCCCAACTGAGCTATCTCGGGAAGATGACAAGGAGCGGAAATGAGGGCTATGTTAATCACGCTTGGCTAAAGAAGAGGCTGTCCGTCCCAATGCGTTGGAAAAGAGGAAGCCATTGATAGAGAGTTCTCAGGCTATTTGCGCTTGTGGCGAGTTTACTTTGGGATAAATTTAAAGAAAAATTTTGAGAAACTTAAGAAGCCAAAAAATGAGCGAAAATTACTGCCGAGACCCGGGATTAATCAGAGCTCATTTGCGCCCTCCGTCTTTAAACCAGGGACCTTCAGATCTTCAGTGTGACGCTCTCTTAACTGAGCTATCTAGGCAAGATGACAGTGAGCGGAAATGAGGGCAATGTCAATCACACTAAGCTAAAGAAGAGGCTGTTTGTCCAATGCGTTGGGAAAGAGGAAGCCATGATAGAGAGTTCTCAGGTTATTTGCGCTTGTGGCGAGTCACTTTGGGATAAATTTAAAGGAAAATTTGAAAAAACTTAAGAAGCCAAAAGATGAACAAAAAATTACTGCCGAGACCCGGGATTAATCCGAGCTCATTCAAGCCTCCGCCTTTGAACCAGGGACCTTCAGATATTCAGTCTGACGCTCTCCCAACTTGCTATCTCGGCAAGATGACAAGTAGCGTTAATGAGGGTCATGTTACTGACACTGGGCTAAAGAGGAGGTTGTCCGTCCCATGCGTTGAAAAAGAGGAAACGATTGATAGAGAGTTCTCAGGCTATTTGCGCTTGTGGCGAGTTACTTTGGGATAAATTTAAAAGAAATTTTGAAGAACTTAAGAAGCCGAAGATGAGCAAAAAAATACTGCCGAGACCCGGGATTAATCAGAGCTCATTCGAGCCCTCCGTCTTGAACCAGGGACCTTTAGATCTTCAGTCTGCCCGCTCTCCCAACTGAGCTATCTCGGCAAGATGACAGGGAGCGGAAATGAGGGCTAAGTTAATCACACTGGGCTAAAGAAGAGGCTGTCCGTCCAATGCGTTGGAAAAGAGGAAGCCATTGATAGAGAGTTCTCAGGCTATTTGCGCTTGTGGCGAGTTACTTTGGATAAATTGAACAAAAATTTGAGAAACTTAAGAAAACCAAAAGGCGAGCGAAAATTACTGCCGAGACCCGGGATTAATCAGAGCTAATTGGGCCCTCCGTCTTTAAACCAGGGACCTTCAGATCTTCAGTGTGACCGTCTCTCAACTGAGCTATCTCGGCAAGATGACAGGGGAGCGGAAATGAGGGGCCAGGTTAATCAGACTGGGCTAAAGAAGAGGCTGTTCCGTCCAATGCGATTGAAAAGAGGAAGCCATTGATACAGAGTTCTCAGGCTATTTGCGCTTGTGACAATTTCCTTTGGGATAATTTTAAAGGAAACTTTGAAAAACTTCAGAACCCCTAAAGAACTCCATCCTTTGGGATGATTTTGAAGGAAATTTAAAAAAATTGAGAACCCGAAAGATGAGGAATGAGCAAAAATTTACTGCCGAGACCCGGGATTAATCAGAGCTCATTCGAGCCCTCCGTGTTTGAACTAGGGACCTTCAGATTCAGGCTGTCCGTCTAATGCTTTTGGAAAGAGGAGGAGCCATTGATAGAGAGTTCTCAGGCTATTTGCGCTTGTGGAGAGATTACTTTGGGATAAATTTAAAGGAAAATTTGAAAAAACTAAGAAGCCCGAAGATGAACAAAAATTACTGCCGAGACCCGGGATTAATCAGAGCTCATTCGAGCCCCTCCGTCTTTGAACAAGGGACCTTCAGATCTTCAGTCTGACGCTCTCCCAACTGAGCTATCTCGGCAAGATGACAAGTAGCATTAATGAGGGTCATGTTACTGACCACTGGGCTAAAGAAGGAGGCTGTCCGTCCCATGCGTTGAAAAGGAGGAAACGATGAAAGAGAGTTCTTAGGCTATTTTGCGCTTGTGGCGAGTTACTTTGGGATAAATTTACAAGAAAATTTGAAGAACTTAAGAAGCCGAAAGATGAGCAAAAAATTACTGCCGAGACCCGGGATTAATCAGAGCTCATTCGAGCCCTCCGTCTTTCAACCAGGGAACCTTCAGATCTTTAGTGTGACGCTCTCCCAACTGAGCTATCTCGGCAAGATGACAAGTAGCGTTAATGAGGGTCATGTTTTACTGTCACTGGGCTAAAGAGGAGGCTGTCCGTCCCATGGGTTGAAAAGAGGAAACGATTGATAGAGAGTTTTCAGGCTATTTGCGCTGTGGCGAGTTTACTTTGGGATAAAATTAAATAAAAATTTTAAAAAACTTAAGAAGCCGAAAGATAAGCAAAAATTACTGCCGAGACCCGGGATTAATATGAGCTCATTTGAGCCCTCCGTCTTTGAACCAGGGACCTTCAGATCTCAGTGTGACGCTCTCTCAACTGAGCTATCTCGGGAAAGATGACAGGGAGCGGAAATTAGGGCCAGGTTAATCGGCTGGGCTAAAGAAGAGGCTGTTTGTCCAATGCGTTGGAAAGACGAGAGCCATTGATAGAGAGTTCTCAGGTATTTGCGCTTGTGGCGATTTACTTTGGGATAAATTTAAAAAGAAAATTTGAAGAACTTAAGAAAGAAGCCGAAAGATGAGCAAAAAATACTGCGAGACCCGGGATTAATCAGAGCTCATTCGAGCCCTCCGTGTTTGAACCAGGGACCTTCAGATCTTCAGTCTAAACGCTCTCCCAACTGAGCTATCTCGGCAAGATGAAAGGGAGCGGAAATGAGGGCCAGGTTAATCAGAACTGGGCTAAAGAAGAGGCTGTCCGTCCAATGCGTTTGAAAAGAGGAAGCCATTAATAGAGAGTTCTCAGGCTATTTGCGCTTGTGGCGATTTCCTTTGGGATGATTTTGAAGGAAAATTTTAAAAATTTAGGACCCGAAAGATAAGCAAAAATTACTGCCGAGACCCGGGGGGCGATAATCCAAAGCTAATTCGAGCCATCCGTCTTTGAACCAGGGACCTTCAGATCTTCAGTCTGACGCTCTCCCAACTGAGGCTATCTCGGCAAGAGATGACAAGGAGCGGAAATGAGGGCTATGTTAATCACACTGGGCTAAAGAAGAGGCCGTCCGTCCAATGCGTTGGAAAAGAGGAAGCCATTGATAGAGAGTTCTCAGGCTTTTTGTGCTTGTGGGGAGTTACTTTGGGATAAATTTGAAGAAAAATTTGAGAAACTTAAGAAGCCAAAAGGTGAGCGAAAATTACTGCCGAGACCCGGGATTAATCAGAGCTAATTGGGCCCTCCGTCTTTAAACCAGGGACCTTCAGATCTTCAGTGTGACCGTCTCTCAACTGAGCTATCTCGGCAAGATGACAGGGAGCGGAAATGAGGGCCAGGTTAATCAGACTGGGCTAAAGAAGAGGCTGTCCGTCCAATGCGATTGAAAAGAGGAAGCCATTGATAGAGAGTTCTCACGCTATTTGCGCTTGTGACAATTTCCTTTGGGATAATTTTAAAGGAAACTTTGAAAAACTTCAGAACCCCTAAAGAACCCCATCCTTTGGGATGATTTTGAAAGAAAATTTAAAAAAATTTAGAACCCGAAAGATGAGGAATGAGCAAAAATTACTGCCGAGACCCGGGATTAATCAGAGCACATTCGAGCCCTCCGTGTTTGAACCAGGGACCTTCAGATCTTCAGGCTGTCCGTCCAATGCGTTGGAAAAGAGGAAGCCATTGATAGAGAGTTCTCAGGCTATTTGCGCTTGTGGCCAGTTACTTTGGGATAAATTTAAAGGAAAATTTGAAAAACTTAACAAGCCGAAAGATGAACAAAAATTACTGCCGAGACCCGGGATTAATCAGAGCTCATTCGAGCCCTCCGTCTTTAACAAGGGACCTTCAGATCTTCAGTCTGACGCTCTCCCAACTGAGCTATCTCGGCAAAGATAACAAGTAGCGTTAATGAGGGTCATGTTACTGACACTGGGCTAAAGAGGAGGGTGTCTCTCCCATGCGTTGAAAAAGAGGAAACGATTGAAAGAGAGTTCTCAGGCTATTTGCGCTTGTGGCGAGTTACTTTGGGATAAATTTAAAAGAAAATTTGAAGAACTTAAGAAGCCGAAAGTTGAGCAAAAATTACTGCCGAGACCCGGGATTAATCAGAGCTCATTCGAGCCCTCCGTCTTTAAACCAGGGACCTTCAGATCTTCAGTGTGACGCTCTCCCAACTGAGCTATCTCGGCAAGATAACAAGTAGCCTTAATGAGGGTCATGTTACTGTCACTGGGCTAAAGAGGAGGCTGTCCGTCCCATGGGTTGAAAAAGAGGAAACGATTGATAGAGAGTTTTCAGGCTATTTGCGCTTGTGGCGAGTTACTTTGGGATAAAATTAAATAAAAATTTAAAAAACTTAAGAAGCCGAAAGATAAGCAAAAATTACTGCCGAGACCCGGGATTAATATGAGCTCATTTGAGCCCTCCGTGTTTGAACCAGGGACCTTCAGATCTTCAGTGTGACGCTCTCTCAACTGAGCTATCTCGGGAAGATGACAGGGAGCGGAAATTAGGGCCAGGTTAATCAGGCTGGGCTAAAGAAGAGGCTGTTTGTCCAATGCGTTGGAAAAGAGGAAGCCATTGATAGAGAGTTCTCAGGCTATTTGCGCTTGTGGCGAGTTACTTTGGGATAAATTTAAAAGAAAATTTGAAGAACTTAAGAAGCCGAAAGTTGAGCAAAAATTACTGCCGAGACCCGGGATTAATCAGAGCTCATTCGAGCCCTCCGTCTTTACCAGGGACCTTCAGATCTTCAGTCTGACGCTCTCCCAACTGAGCTATCTCGGCAAGATGACAGGGAGCGGAAATGAGGGCCAGGTTAATCAGACTGGGCTAAAGAAGAGGCTGTCCGTCCAATGCGTTTGAAAAGAGGAAGCCATTAATAGAGAGTTCTCAGGCTATTTGCGCTTGTGGCGATTTCCTTTGGGATGATTTTGAAGGAAAATTTTAAAAAATTTAGAACCCGAAAGATAAGCAAAAATTACTGCCGAGACCCGGGATTAATCAAAGCTAATTCGAGCCCTCCGTCTTTGAACCAGGACCTTCAGATCTTCAGTCTGACGCTCTCCCAACTGAGCTATCTCGGCAAAGATGACAAGGAGCGGAAATGAGGGCTATGTTAATCACACTGGGCTAAAGAAGAGGCCGTCCGTCCAATGCGTTGGAAAAGAGGAAGCCATTGATAGAGAGTTCTCAGGCTTTTTGTGCTTGTGGGGAGTTACTTTGGGATAAATTTGAAGAAAAATTTGAGAAACTTAAGAAGCCAAAAGGTGAGCGAATATTACTAGCGAGACACGGGATTAATGAGAGCTCATTTGCGCCCTCCGTCTTTGAACCAGGGACTTTCAGATCTTCAGTGTGACGCTCTCTCAACTGAGGTATCTCGGCAAGATGACAGGGAGCGGAAATGAGGGCCAGGTTAATCAGACTGGGCTAAAGAAGAGGCTGTCCGTCCAATGCGTTTGAAAAAAGGAAGCCATTGATAGAGAGTTCTCAGGCTGTTTGCGCTTGTGGCGAATTACTTTGGGATAAATTTGAAGAAAAATTTGAGAAACCTAAAAAGCCAAAAGATGAGCAGAAATTGCTGCCGAGACCAGGGATTAATCAGAGCTCATTTCAGCCCTCCGTCTTTGAATCCAGGACCTTCAGATCTTCAGTGTGACGCTCTCTCAACTGAGCTATCTCGGCAAGATGACAGGGAGCGGAAATGAGGGCTATGTTAATCAGACTGGGCTAAAGAAGAGGCTGTCCGTCCAATGCGTTTGAAAAGAGGAAGCCATTGATAGAGAGTTCTCAGGCTATTTGCGCTTGTGGCGATTTCCTTTGGGATGATTTTGAAGAAACATTTTAAAAAATTTAGAACCCAAAAGATAAGCAAAAATTACTGCCGAGACCGGGACTAATCAGAGCTCATTCGAGCCCTCCGTCTTTTGAACCAGGGACCTTCAGATCTTCAGTCTGACGCTCTCCCAACTGAGCTATCTCGGCAAGATAACAAGGAGCGGAAATGAGGGCTAAGTTAATCAGACTGGGCTAAAGAAGAGGCTGTCCGTCCAATGCGTTTGAAAAGAGGAAGCCATTGATAGAGAGTTCTCAGGCTATTTGCGCTTGTGGCAATTTCCTTTGGGATGATTTTGAAAGAAAATTTTAAAAAATTTAGAACCCGAAAGATAACCAAAAATTACTGCCGAGACCCGGGATTAATCAGAGCTCATTCGAGCCCTCCGTGTTTGAACCAGGGACCTTCAGATCTTCAGTCTGACGCTCTCCCAACTGAGCTATCTCGGCAAGATGACAAGTATCTTTAATGAGGGCAATGTTAATCACACTGAGCTAAAGAAGAGGCTGTTTGTCCAATGCGTTGGGAAAGAGGAAGCCATTGATAGAGAGTTCTCAGGTTATTTGCGCTTGTGGCGAGTTACTTTGGGATAAATTTAAAGGAAAATTTGAAAAACTTAACAAGTCGAAGGATAAGCAAAAATTACCCGGGATTAATCAGAGCTCATTCGAGCCCTCCGTGATTGAACCAGGAACCTTCAGATCTTCAGTCTAACGCTCTCCCAACTGAGCTATCTCGGCTTGATGACAAGTAGCGTTAATGAGGGTTATGTTACTGACACTGGGCTAAAGAGGAGGCTGTCCGTCCCATGCGTTGAAAAAGAGGAAACGATTGATAGAGAGTTCTCACGCTATTTGCGCTTGTGGCGATTTCCTTTGGGATAATTTTAAAGGAAACTTTGAAAAACTTCAGAACCCCCAAAGAACCCCATCCTTTGGGATGATTTTGATGGAAAATTTGAAAAAATTTAGAACCCGAAAGATAAGCAAAAATTACTGCTGAGACCCGGGATTAATTAGAGCTCATTCGAGCCCTCCGTCTTTGAACCAGGGACCTTCAGATCTTCAGTCTGACGCTCCCCCAACTGAGCTATCTCGGGAAGATGACAAGGAGCGGAAATGAGGGCTATGTTAATCACGCTTGGCTAAAGAAGAGGCTGTCCGTCCAATGCGTTGGAAAAGAGGAAGCCATTGATAGAGAGTTCTCAGGCTATTTGCGCTTGTGGCGAGTTACTTTTGGGATAAATTTAAAGAAAAATTTGAGAAACTTAAGAAGCCAAAAAATGAGCGAAAATTACTGCCGAGACCCGGGATTAATCAGAGCTCATTTGCGCCCTCCGTCTTTTAAACCAGGGACCTTCAGATCTTCAGTGTGACGCTCTCTTAACTGAGCTATCTAGGCAAGATGACAGTGAGCGGAAATGAGGGCAATGTCAATCACACTAAGCTAAAGAAGAGGCTGTTTGTCCAATGCGTTGGGAAAGAGGAAGCCATTGATAGAGAGTTCTCAGGTTATTTGCGCTTGTGGCGAGTCACTTTGGGATAAATTTAAAGGAAAATTTGAAAAACTTAAGAAGCCAAAAGATGAACAAAAAATTACTGCCGAGACCCGGGATTAATCCGAGCTCATTCAAGCCCTCCGCCTTTGAACCAGGGGACCTTCAGATATTCAGTCTGACGCTCTCCCAACTTGCTATCTCGGCAAGATGACAAGTAGCGTTAATGAGGGTCATGTTACTGACACTGGGCTAAAGAGGAGGTTGTCCGTCCCATGCGTTGAAAAAGAGGAAAAACGATTGATAGAGATTTCTCAGGCTATTTGCGCTTGTGGCGAGTTACTTTGGGATAAATTTAAAAGAAAATTTGAAGAACTTAAGAAGCCGAAAGATGAGCAAAAAATACTGCCGAGACCCGGGATTAATCAGAGCTCATTCGAGCCCTCCGTCTTGAACCAGGGACCTTTAGATCTTCAGTCTGACGCTCTCCCAACTGAGCTATCTCGGCAAGATGACAGGGAGCGGAAATGAGGGCTAAGTTAATCACACTGGGCTAAAGAAGAGGCTGTCCGTCCAATGCGTTGGAAAAGAGGAAGCCATTGATAGAGAGTTCTCAGGCTATTTGCGCTTGTGGCGAGTTACTTTTGGATAAATTGAACAAAAATTTGAGAAACTTAAGAAACCAAAAGGCGAGCGAAAATTACTGCCGAGACCCGGATTAATCAGAGCTAATTGGGCCCTCCGTCTTTAAACCAGGGACTTCAGATCTTCAGTGTGACCGTCTCTCAACTGAGCTATCTCGGCAAGATGACAGGGAGCGGAAATGAGGGCCAGGTTAATCAGACTGGGCTAAAGAAGAGGCTGTCCGTCCAATGCGATTGAAAAGAGGAAGCCATTGATACAGAGTTCTCAGGCTATTTGCGCTTGTGACAATTCCTTTGGGATAATTTTAAAGGAAACTTTGAAAAACTTCAGAACCCCTAAAGAAGAACTCCATCCTTTGGGATGATTTTGAAGGAAAATTTAAAAAAATTTAGAACCCGAAAGATGAGGAATGAGCAAAAATTACTGCCGAGACCCGGGATTAATCAGAGCTCATTCGAGCCCTCCGTGTTTGAACTAGGGACCTTCAGATCTTCAGGCTGTCCGTCTAATGCTTTGGAAAGAGGAAGCCATTGTGATAGAGAGTTCTCAGGCTATTTGCGCTTGTGGAGAGTTACTTTGGGATAAATTTAAAGGAAAATTTGAAAAACTTAAGAAGCGAAAGATGAACAAAAATTACTGCCGAGACCGGGATTAATCAGAGCTCATTCGAGCCCTCCGTCTTTGAACAAGGGACCTTCAGATCTTCAGTCTGACGCTCTCCCAACTGAGCTATCTCGGCAAGATGACAAGTAGCATTAATGAGGGTCATGTTACTGACACTGGGCTAAAGAGGAGGCTGTCCGTCCCATGCGTTGAAAAGGAGGAAACGATTGAAAGAGAGTTCTTAGGCTATTTGCGCTTGTGGCGAGTTACTTTGGGATAAATTTACAAGAAAATTTGAAGAACTTAAGAAGCCGAAAGATGAGCAAAAAATTACTGCCGAGACCCGGGATTAATCAGAGCTCATTCGAGCCCTCCGTCTTTCAACCAGGGAACCTTCAGATCTTTAGTGTGACGCTTCTCCCAACTGAGCTATCTCGGCAAGATGACAAGTAGCGTTAATGAGGGTCATGTTACTGTCACTGGGCTAAAGAGGAGGCTGTCCGTCCAATGGGTTGAAAAAGAGGAAACGATTGATAGAGAGTTTTCAGGCTATTTGCGCTTGTGGCGAGTTACTTTGGGATAAAATTAAATAAAAATTTAAAAAACTTAAGAAGCCGAAAGATAAGCAAAAATTACTGCCGAGACCCGGGATTAATATGAGCTCATTTGAGCCCTCCGTCTTTGAACCAGGGACCTTCAGATCTTCAGTGTGACGCTCTCTCAACTGAGCTATCTCGGGAAGATGACAGGGAGCGGAAATTAGGGCCAGGTTAATCAGGCTGGGCTAAAGAAGAGGCTGTTTGTCCAATGCGTTGGGAAAGACGAAGCCATTGATAGAGAGTTCTCAGGTTATTTGCGCTTGTGGCGAGTTACTTTGGGATAAATTTAAAAGAAAATTTGAAGAACTTAAGAAGCCGAAAGATGAGCAAAAAATACTGCGAGACCCGGGATTAATCAGAGCTCATTCGAGCCCTCCGTGTTTGAACCAGGGACCTTCAGATCTTCAGTCTAAACGCTCTCCCAACTGAGCTATCTCGGCAAGATGACAGGGAGCGGAAATGAGGGCCAGGTTAATCAGACTGGGCTAAAGAAGAGGCTGTCCGTCCAATGCGTTTGAAAGAGGAAGCCATTAATAGAGAGTTCTCTCAGGCTATTTGCGCTTGTGGCGATTTCCTTTGGGATGATTTTGAAGGAAAATTTTAAAAAATTTAGAACCCGAAAGATAAGCAAAAATTACTGCCGAGACCCGGATTAATCAAAGCTAATTCGAGCCCTCCGTCTTTGAACCAGGGACCTTCAGATCTTCAGTCTGACGCTCTCCCAACTGAGCTATCTCGGCAAGATGACATGGAGCGGAAATGACGGCTATGTTAATCACACTGGGCTAAAGAAGAGGCCGTCCGTCCAATGCGTGGAAAAGAGAAAGCCATTGAAAGAGAGTTCTCAGGCTATTTGCGCTTGTGGGGAGTTACTTGGGATCAATTGAAGAAAAAAAAATTTGAGAAACTTAAGAAGCCGAAAGGTTAGCGAATATTACTAGCGAGACACGGGATTAATGAGAGCTAATTTGCGCCCTCCGTCTTTGAACCAGGGACTTTCAGATCTTCAGTGTGACGCTCTCTCAACTGAGCTATCTCGGCAAGATGACAGGGAGCGGAAATGAGGGCCAGGTTAATCAGACTGGGCTAAAGAAGAGGCGGTCCGTCCAATGCGTTGGGAAATAAGGAAGCATTGATAGAGAGTTCTCAGGCTGTTTGCGCTTGTGGCGAATTACTTTGGGATAAATTTGAAGAAAAATTTGAGAAACCTAAAAAGCCAAAAGATGAGCAGAAATTGCTGCCGAGACCAGGGATTAATCAGAGCTCATTTCAGCCCTCCGTCTTTGAATCCAGGACCTTCTATCTTCAGTGTGACGCTCTCTCAACTGAGCTATCTCGGCAAGATGACAGGGAGCGGAAATGAGGGCTAAGTTAATCAGACTGGGCTAAAGAAGAGGCTCTCCGTCCAATGCGTTTGAAAAGAGGAAGCCATTGATAGAGAGTTTCTCAGGCTATTTGCGCTTGTGGCGATTTCCTTTGGGATGATTTTGAAGAAACATTTTAAAAAATTTAGAACCCAAAAGATAAGCAAAAAATTACTGCCGAGACCGGGATTAATCAGAGCTCATTCGAGCCCTCCGTCTTTGAACCAGGGACCTTCAGATCTTCAGTCTGACGCTCTCCCAACTGAGCTATCTCGGCAAGATAACAAGGAGCGGAAATGAGGGCTAAGTTAATCAGACTGGGCTAAAGAGAAGAGGCTGTCCGTCCAATGCGTTTGAAAAGAGGAAGCCATTGATAGAGAGTTCTCAGGCTATTTGCGCTTGTGGCAATTTCCTTTGGGATTGAAAGGAAAGAAAATTTTAAAAAATTTAGAACCCGAAAGATAACCAAAAATTACTGCCGAGACCCGGGATTAATCAGAGCTCATTCGAGCCCTCCGGTTTGAACCAGGGACCTTCAGATCTTCAGTCTGACGCTCTCCCAACTGAGCTATCTCGGCAAGATGACAAGTATCTTTAATGAGGGCAATGTCAATCACACTAAGCTAAAGAAGAGGCGTTTGTCCAATGCGTTTGGAAAGAGGAAGCCATTGATAGAGAGGTTCTCAGATTATTTGCGCTTGTGGCGAGTTACTTTGGGATAATTTTAAAGGGAAATTTGAAAAACTTAAGAAGTCGAAGGGATAAGCAAAAATTTACCCGGGATTAATCAGAGCTCATTCGAGCCCCTCCGTGATTGAACCAGGAACCTTCAGATCTTCAGTCTAACGCTCTCCCAACTGAGCTATCTCGGCAAGATGACAAGTCGCGTTAATGAGGGTCATGTTACTGACACTAAAGCTAAAGAGGGGTTGTCCGTCCCATGCGTTGAAAAAGAGGAAACGATTGATAGAGAGTTCTCAGGCTATTTGCGCTTGTGGCGAGTTACTTTGGGATAAATTTAAAGGAAAAATTGAAAAAACTTAAGAAGTCGAAAGATGAGCAAAATTATTGCCGAGACCGGGATTAATCAGAGCTCATTCAAGTCTTCCGTCTTAGAGCCAGGGACCTTCAGATCTTCAGGCTGTCCGTCCAATGCGTTGGAAAAGAGGGAAGCCATTGATACAGAGTTCTTAGGCTATTTGCGCTTGTGGCGAGTCACTTTGGGATAAATTTAAAGGAAATTTGAAAACTTTAAGAAGCCAAAAAGATGAACAAAAATTACTGCCGAGACCGGGGATTAATCAGAGCTCATTCGAGCCCTCCGTCTTTGAACAGGGACCTTCAGATCTTCAGTCTGACGCTCTCCCAACTGAGCTATCTCGGCTTGATGACAAGTAGCGTTAATGAGGGTCATGTTACTGACACTGGGCTAAAGAGGAGGCTGTCCGTCCCATGCGTTGAAAAAGAGGAAACGATTGATAGAGAGTTCTCAGGCTATTTGCGCTTGTGACAATTTCCTTTTGGATAATTTTTAAAGGAAACTTTGAAAAACTTCAGAACCCCTAAAGAACCCCATCCTTTGGGATGATTTTGAAGGAAATTTTGAAAAAATTTAGAACCCGAAAGATAAGCAAAAATTACTGCTGAGACCCCGGGATTAATTAGAGCTCATTCGAGCCCTCCGTCTTTGAACCAGGGACCTTCAGATCTCAGTCTGACGCTCTCCCAACTGAGCTATCTCGGAAGATGACAAGGAGCGGAAATGAGGGCTATGTTAATCACACTGGGCTAAAGAAGAGGCTGTCCGTCCAATGCGTTGGAAAAGAGGAAGCCATTGATAGAGAGTTCTCAGGCTATTTGCGCTTGTGGCGAGTTACTTTGGGATAAATTTGAAGAAAAATTTGAGAAACTTAAGAAGCCAAAAGCTGAGCGAAAATTACTGCCGAGACCCGGGATTAATCAGAGCTCATTTCCGCCCTCCGTCTTTGAACCAGGGACCTTCAGATCTTCAGTGTGACGCTCTCTTAACTGAGCTATCTAGGCAAGATGACAGTGAGCGGAAATGAGGGCAATGGTAATCACACTGAGCTAAAGAAGAGGCTGTTTGTCCAATGCGTTGGGAAAGAGGAAGCCATTGATAGAGAGTTCTCAGGTTATTTGCGCTTGTGGCGAGTTACTTTGGGATAAATTTAAAGGAAAATTTGAAAAACTTAAGAAGCCGAAAGATTAACAAAAATTACTGCCGAGACCCGGGATTAATCCGAGCTCATTCAAGCCCTCCGTCTTTGAACCAGGGGACCTTCAGATATTCAGTCTGACGCTCTCCCAACTTGCTATCTCGGCAAGATGACAAGTAGCGTTAATGAGGGTCATGTTACTGACACTGGGCTAAAGAGGAGGTTGTCCGTCCCATGCGTTGAAAAAGAGGAAAAACGATTGATAGAGATTTCTCAGGCTATTTGCGCTTGTGGCGAGTTACTTTGGGATAAATTTAAAAGAAAATTTGAAGAACTTAAGAAGCCGAAAGATGAGCAAAAAATACTGCCGAGACCCGGGATTAATCAGAGCTCATTCGAGCCCTCCGTCTTGAACCAGGGACCTTTAGATCTTCAGTCTGACGCTCTCCCAACTGAGCTATCTCGGCAAGATGACAGGAAGCGGAAATAAGGGCCATGTTAATCACACTGGGCTAAAGAAGAGGCTGTCCGTCCAATGCGTTGGAAAAGAGGAAGCCATTGATAGAGAGTTCTCAGGCTATTTGCGCTTGTTGCGAGTTACTTTGAGATAAATTTGAAGGAAAATTTGAAAAACTTAAGAAACCAAAAGGCGAGCGAAAATTACTGCCGAGACCCGGAATTAATCAGAGCTAATTGGGCCCTCCGTCTTTAAACCAGGGACCTTCAGATCTTCAGTGTGACCGTCTCTCAACTGAGCTATCTCGGCAAGATGACAGGGAGCGGAAATGAGGGCCAGGTTAATCAGTCTGGGCTAAAGAAGAGGCTGTCCGTCCAATGCGATTGAAAAGAGGAAGCCATTGATACAGAGTTCTCACGCTATTTGCGCTTGTGGCGATTTCCTTTGGGATAATTTTAAAGGAAACTTTGAAAAACTTCAGAACCCCCAAAGAACCCCATCCTTTGGGATGATTTTGAAAGACAATTTAAAAAAATTTAGAACCCCAAAGATGAGGAATGAGCAAAAATTATTGCCGAGACCCGGGATTAATCAGAGCTCATTCGAGCCCTCCGTCTTTGAACCAGGGACCTTCAGATCTTCAGGCTGTCCGTCCAATGCGTTGGAAAAGAGGAAGCCATTGATAGAGAGTTCTCAGGCTATTTGCGCTTGTGGCCAGTTACTTTGGGATAAATTTAAAGGAAAATTTGAAAAACTTAACAAGCCGAAAGATGAACAAAAATTACTGCCGAGACCCGGGATTAATCAGAGCTCATTCGAGCCCTCCGTCTTTGAACAAGGGACCTTCAGATCTTCAGTCTGACGCTCTCCCAACTGAGCTATCTCGGCAAGATAACAAGTAGCGTTAATGAGGGTCATGTTACTGACACTGGGCTAAAGAGGAGGGTGTCTCTCCCATGCGTTGAAAAAGAGGAAACGATTGAAAGAGAGTTCTCAGGCTATTTGCGCTTGTGGCGAGTTACTTTGGGATAAATTTAAAAGAAAATTTGAAGAACTTAAGAAGCCGAAAGTTGAGCAAAAATTACTGCCGAGACCCGGGATTAATCAGAGCTCATTCGAGCCCTCCGTCTTTAAACCAGGGACCTTCAGATCTTCAGTGTGACGCTCTCCCAACTGAGCTATCTCGGCAAGATGACAAGTAGCGTTAATGAGGGTCATGTTACTGTCACTGGGCTAAAGAGGAGGCTGTCCGTCCCATGGGTTGAAAAAGAGGAAACGATTGATAGAGAGTTTTCAGGCTATTTGCGCTTGTGGCGAGTTACTTTGGGATAAAATTAAATAAAAATTTAAAAAACTTAAGAAGCCGAAAGATAAGCAAAAATTACTGCCGAGACCCGGGATTAATATGAGCTCATTTGAGCCCTCCGTCTTTGAACCAGGGACCTTCAGATCTTCAGTGTGACGCTCTCTCAACTGAGCTATCTCGGGAAGATGACAGGGAGCGGAAATTAGGGCCAGGTTAATCAGGCTGGGCTAAAGAAGAGGCTGTTTGTCCAATGCGTTGGAAAAGAGGAAGCCATTGATAGAGAGTTCTCAGGCTATTTGCGCTTGTGGCGAGTTACTTTGGGATAAATTTAAAAGAAAATTTGAAGAACTTCAGAAGCCGAAAGTTGAGCAAAAAATACTGCGAGACCCGGGACTAATCAGAGCTCATTCGAGCCCTCCGTCTTTGAACCAGGGACCTTCAGATCTTCAGTCTAACGCTCTCCCAACTGAGCTATCTCGGCAAGATGACAGGGAGCGGAAATGAGGGCCAGGTTAATCAGACTGGGCTAAAGAAGAGGCTGTCCGTCCAATGCGTTTGAAAAGAGGAAGCCATTGATAGAGAGTTCTCAGGCTATTTGCGCTTGTGGCGATTTCCTTTGGGATGATTTTGAAGGAAAATTTTAAAAAATTTAGAACCCGAAAGATAAGCCCTCCGTCTTTCCGAGACCCGGATTAATCAAAGCTAATTCGAGCCCTCCGTCTTTGAACCAGGGACCTTCAGATCTTCAGTCTGACGCTCTCCCAACTGAGCTATCTCGGCAAGATGACAAGGAGCGGAAATGAGGGCTATGTTAATCACACTGGGCTAAAGAAGAGGCCGTCCGTCCAATGCGTTGGAAAAGAGGAAGCCATTGATAGAGAGTTCTCAGGCTTTTTGTGCTTGTGGGGAGTTACTTTGGGATAAATTTGAAGAAAAATTTGAGAAACTTAAGAAGCCAAAAGGTGAGCGAAAATTACTGCCGAGACCCGGGATTAATGAGAGCTAATTTGCGCCCTCCGTCTTTGAACCAGGGACTTTCAGATCTTCAGTGTGACGCTCTCTCAACTGAGCTATCTCGGCAAGATGACAGGGAGCGGAAATGAGGGCCAGGTTAATCAGACTGGGCTAAAGAAGAGGCTGTCCGTCCAATGCGTTGGAAATAAGGAAGCCATTGATAGAGAGTTCTCAGGCTGTTTGCGCTTGTGGCGAATTACTTTGGGATAAATTTGAAGAAAAATTTGAGAAACCTAAAAAGCCAAAAGATGAGCAGAAATTGCTGCCGAGACCAGGGATTAATCAGAGCTCATTTCAGCCCTCCGTCTTTGAATCCAGGACCTTCAGATTTTCAGTGTGACGCTCTCTCAACTGAGGTATCTCGGCAAGATGACAGGGAGCGGAAATGAGGGCTAAGTTAATCAGACTGGGCTAAAGAAGAGGCTCTCCGTCCAATGCGTTTGAAAAGAGGAAGACATTGATAGAGAGTTCTCAGGCTATTTGCGCTTGTGGCGATTTCCTTTGGGATGATTTATGAGGAAAATTTTAAAAAATTTAGAACCCAAAAGATAAGCAAAAATTACTGCCGAGACCCGGGATTAATCAGAGCTCATTCGAGCCCTCCGTCTTTGAACCAGGGACCTTCAGATCTTCAGTCTGACGCTCTCCCAACTGAGCTATCTCGGCAAGATAACAAGGAGCGGAAATGAGGGCTAAGTTAATCAGACTGGGCTAAAGAGAAGAGGCTGTCCGTCCAATGCGTTTGAAAAGAGGAAGCCATTGATAGAGAGTTCTCAGGCTATTTGCGCTTGTGGCAATTTCCTTTGGGATTGAAAGGAAAGAAAATTTTAAAAAATTTAGAACCCGAAAGATAACCAAAAATTACTGCCGAGACCCGGGATTAATCAGAGCTCATTCGAGCCCTCCGGTTTGAACCAGGGACCTTCAGATCTTCAGTCTGACGCTCTCCCAACTGAGCTATCTCGGCAAGATGACAAGTATCTTTAATGAGGGCAATGTTAATCACACTGAGCTAAAGAAGAGGCTGTTTGTCCAATGCGTTGGGAAAGAGGAAGCCATTGATAGAGAGTTCTCAGGTTATTTGCGCTTGTGGCGAGTTACTTTGGGATAAATTTAAAGGAAATTTGAAAAACTTAAGAAGTCGAAGGATAAGCAAAAATTACCCGGGATTAATCAGAGCTCATTCGAGCCCTCCGTGATTGAACCAGGAACCTTCAGATCTTCAGTCTAACGCTCTCCCAACTGAGCTATCTCGGCAAGATGACAAGTCGCGTTAATGAGGGTCATGTTACTGACACTAAGCTAAAGAGGGGGTTGTCCGTCCCATGCGTTGAAAAAGAGGAAACGATTGATAGAGAGTTCTCAGGTTATTTGCGCTTGTGGCGAGTTACTTTGGGATAAATTTAAAGGAAAATTTGAAAAACTTAAGAAGTCGAAAGATGAGCAAAAATTATTGCCGAGACCCGGGATTAATCAGAGCTCATTCGAGTCTTCCGTCTTTGACCAGGGACCTTCAGATCTTCAGGCTGTCCGTCCAATGCGTTGGAAAAGAGGAAGCCATTGATAGAGAATTCTCAGGCTATTTGCGCTTGTGGCGAGTTACTTTGGGATAAATTTAAAGGAAAATTTGAAAACCTTAAGAAGCCGAAAGATGAACAAAAATTACTGCCGAGACCCGGGATTAATCAGAGCTCATTCGAGCCCTCCGTCTTTGAACTGGGACCTTCAGATCTTCAGTCTGACCGCTCCTCCCCAACTGAGCTATCTCGGCAAGATGACAAGTAGCGTGGAATGAGGGCTCATGTTACTGACACTGGGATAAAGAGGAGCTGTCCGTCCGATGCTTTGGAAAAGAGGAAGCGATGATAGAGAATTCTAGACTATTTGCGCTTGTGGCGAGTTCCTCTGGGATGATTTTGAAGGAAAATTTTAAAAAATTTAGAACCCGAAAGATAACCAAAAATTACTTGACTGCCCGAAACCGGGATTAATCAGAGCTCATTCGAGCCTGCCGTCTTTGAACCCGGGACCTTCAGATCTTCAGTCTGACCGCTCTCCCAACTGACTATCTCGGCAAGATGACAAGGAGCGGAAATGGAGGGCTACGTTAATACCACTGGGCTAAAGAAGAGGCTGTCCGTCCCATGCGTTGGAAAAGAGGAAGCCATTGATAGAGAGTTCTCAGAGCTATTTGCGCTTGTGGCGAATTAACTTTAAGATAATTTTGAAGAAAAATTTGAGAAACCTAAAAAGCCAAAAGATGAGCCAAAAATACTGCCGAGACCCCGGATTAATCAGAGCTCATTTCAGCCCTCCGTCTTTGAATCCATGGGACCTTCAGATCTTCAGTCTGACGCTCTCCCAACTGAGCTATCTCGGCAAGATGACAGGGAGCGGAAATGAGGGCCAAGTTAATCAGACTGGGCTAAAGAAGAGGGCTCTCCGTCCAATGCGTTTGAAATGAGTGAAGCCATGATAGAGAGTTCTCAGGCTATTTGCGCGCTTGTGGCGAGAGTTACTTTGGGATAAATTTAAGGAAAATTTTGAAAAACTTAAGAAAGTCGAAAGACAAGCAAAAATTATTGCCCGAGACCTGGATTAGCAGAGCTCATTCAAGTCTTCCGTCTTAGAACCAGGGACCTTTAAGATCTTCAGGCTGTCCGTCTCAACGTCCAATGCGATGCGAAAAGAGGAAGCCACTTGATACAGAGTTCTGTAGGGCTATTTTTGCGCTATGGCGAGTCACCTTTGGGATACATTTAAAGGAAAATTTGAAAAAACTAAGAAGCCAAAGGATGAACAAAAATTACTGCCGAGACCCGAATTAATCAAGCTCATTCAAGCCCTCCGTCTTTGAACCTGGGACTTCACATATAGTCGAATCTGACGCTCTCCCAACTGA
Organism: Montipora capricornis; assembly: GCF_036669925.1. Classification (NCBI taxonomy): domain Eukaryota; kingdom Metazoa; phylum Cnidaria; class Anthozoa; order Scleractinia; family Acroporidae; genus Montipora; species Montipora capricornis. Next base: position 42,519,612 of record NC_090886.1, read on the forward strand.
GCTATCTCGGCAAGATGGATCAATAGCTCATTCATGAGGGTCTGTTACTGACAACTGGATAAAGAGGAGGGCTGTCCGTCCAATGCGTTGGAAAAAGAGGAAGCGATTGATAGAGAGTTCTCAGACTATTTGCGCTGTGGCGATTTCCTTTGGGATGATTTTGAAGGAAAATTTTAAAAAATTTAGAACCCGAAAGATAACCAAAAACTTACTGCCGAGGACCCGGGCATTAATCAGAGCTTCATTCGAGCCCTCCGTCTTTGAACCAGGGACCTTCAGATCTTCAGTCTGACGCTCTCCCAACTGAGCTATCTCGGGCAAGATGACAAGGAGCGGAAATGAGGGCTACGTTAATCACACTGGGCTAAAGAAAGGCTGTCCGTCCAATGCGTTGGAAATAAGGAAGAGCCATTGATAGAGAGTTCTCAGGCTGTTTGCGCTTGTGGCGAATTACTTTTAAGATAAATTTGAAGAAAATTTTGAGAAACCTAAAAAGCCAAAAGATAAGCAGAAATTGCTGCCGAGACCAGGGATTATCAGAGCTCATTTCAGCCCTCCGTCCGTTGAATCCAGGGACCGTTCAGATCTTCAGTGTGACGCTCTCCCCAACTGAGCTATCTCGGCAAGATGACAAGGAGCGGAAATGAGGGCCTAGGTTAATCACACTGGGCTAAAGAAGAGGCTCTCCGTCCCATGCGTTGAAATGAGAAAGACATTGATAGAGATTTCTCAGGCTATTTGCGCTTGTGGCGATTTCCTTTGGGATGATTTTGAAGAAAAATTTAACAAACTTAGAACCCAAAAGATACGCAAAAATACTGTGCCGAGACCCGGGATTAATCAGAAATCATTCGAGCCCTCCGTCTTTGAACAAGGGACCTTCAGATCTTCAGTCTGACGCTCTCCCAACTGAGCTATCTCGGCAAGATGACAAGGAGCGGAAATGAGGGCTAAGTTAATCAGACTGGGCTAAGAAGAGGCTGTCCGTCCATGCGTTTGAAAAGAGGAAAGCCATTGATAGAGAGTTCTCAGGCTATTTGCGCTTGTGGCGATTTCCTTTGGGATGATTTTGAAAAGAAAATTTTAAAAAATTTAGAACCCGAAAGATAACCAAAAATTACTGCGCCCCAGAGACCCGGGATTAATCAGAGCTCATTCGAGCCTTCCGTGTTTGAACCAGGGACCTTCAGATCTTCAGTCTGACGCTCTCCCAACTGAGCTATCTCGGCAAAGATGACAAGAATCTTTAGATGACAGGGAGCGGAAATGAGGGCTATGTTAATCACACTGGGCTAAACAAGAGGCTACCCGTCCAATGCGTTGGAAATAAGGAAGCCATTGATAGAGAGTTCTCAGGCTGTTTGCGCTTGTGGCGAATTACTTTAAGATAAATTTGAAGAAAAATTTGAGAAACCTAAAAAGCCAAAAGATGAGCAGAAATTGCTGCCGAGACCATTGATTAATCAGAGCTCATTTCAGCCCTCCGTCTTTGAATCCAGGACCTTCAGATCTTCAGTGTGACGCTCTCCCAACGGCGCTATCTCGGCAAGATGACAGGGAACGGAAATGAGGGCCAGGTTAATCAGACTGGGCTAAAGAAGAGGCTGTCCGTCCAATGCGTTTCAAAAGAGGAAGCCATTGATAGAGAGTTCTCAGGCTATTTGCGCTTGTGGCGAGTTACTTTGGGATAAAATTAAAGGAAAATTTGAAGAACTTAAGAAGCCGAAAGATAAGCAAAAATTATTGCCGAGACCTGGGATTAATCAGAGCTCATTCAAGTCTTCCGTCTTAGAACCAGGGACCTTCAGATCTTCAGGCTGTCCGTCCAACGTCCAATGCGATGGAAAAGAGGAAGCCATTGATACAGAGTTCTTAGGCTATTTGCGCTTGTGGCGAGTCACTTTGGGATAAATTTAAAGGAAAATTTGAAAAACTTAAGAAGCCAAAAGATGAACAAAAATTACTGCCGAGACCCGGAATTAATCAGAGCTCATTCAAGCCCTCCGTCTTTGAACCTGGGACCTTCAGATCTTCAATCTGACGCTCTCCCAACTGAGCTATCTCGGCAAGATGACAAGTAGCGTTAATGAGGGTCATGTTACTGACACTGGGATAAAGAGGAGGCTGTCCGTCCGATGCGTTGGAAAAGAGGAAGCGATTGATAGAGAGTTCTCAGGCTCTTTGCGCTTGTGGCGATTTCCTTTGGGATGATTTTGAAGGACAAATTGGAAAAATTTAGAACCCGAAAGATGAGGAATGGGCAAAAATTATTGCCGAGACCCGGGATTAATCAGAGCTCATTCGAGCCCTCCGTCTTTGGGACCTTCAGATCTTCAGTCTGACCGCTCTCCCAACTGACTATCTCGGCAAGATGACAAGGAGCGGAAATGGAGGGCTACGTTAATACCACTGGGCTAAAGAAGAGGCTGTCCGTCCCATGCGTTGGAAAAGAGGAAGCCATTGATAGAGAGTTCTCAGAGCTATTTGCGCTTGTGGCGAATTAACTTTAAGATAATTTTGAAGAAAAATTTGAGAAACCTAAAAAGCCAAAAGATGAGCCAAAAATACTGCCGAGACCCCGGATTAATCAGAGCTCATTTCAGCCCTCCGTCTTTGAATCCATGGGACCTTCAGATCTTCAGTCTGACGCTCTCCCAACTGAGCTATCTCGGCAAGATGACAGGGAGCGGAAATGAGGGCCAAGTTAATCAGACTGGGCTAAAGAAGAGGGCTCTCCGTCCAATGCGTTTGAAATGAGTGAAGCCATGATAGAGAGTTCTCAGGCTATTTGCGCGCTTGTGGCGAGAGTTACTTTGGGATAAATTTAAGGAAAATTTTGAAAAACTTAAGAAAGTCGAAAGACAAGCAAAAATTATTGCCCGAGACCTGGATTAGCAGAGCTCATTCAAGTCTTCCGTCTTAGAACCAGGGACCTTTAAGATCTTCAGGCTGTCCGTCTCAACGTCCAATGCGATGCGAAAAGAGGAAGCCACTTGATACAGAGTTCTGTAGGGCTATTTTTGCGCTATGGCGAGTCACCTTTGGGATACATTTAAAGGAAAATTTGAAAAAACTAAGAAGCCAAAGGATGAACAAAAATTACTGCCGAGACCCGAATTAATCAAGCTCATTCAAGCCCTCCGTCTTTGAACCTGGGACTTCACATATAGTCGAATCTGACGCTCTCCCAACTGAGCTATCTCGGCAAGATGGATCAATAGCTCATTCATGAGGGTCTGTTACTGACAACTGGATAAAGAGGAGGGCTGTCCGTCCAATGCGTTGGAAAAAGAGGAAGCGATTGATAGAGAGTTCTCAGACTATTTGCGCTGTGGCGATTTCCTTTGGGATGATTTTGAAGGAAAATTTTAAAAAATTTAGAACCCGAAAGATAACCAAAAACTTACTGCCGAGGACCCGGGCATTAATCAGAGCTTCATTCGAGCCCTCCGTCTTTGAACCAGGGACCTTCAGATCTTCAGTCTGACGCTCTCCCAACTGAGCTATCTCGGGCAAGAGATGACAAGGAGGGAAAATGAGGGCCATGTTAATCACACTGGGCTAAAGAAGAGGCTGTCCGTCTAATGCATTGGAAAAGAGGAAGCGATTGATAGAGAGTTCTCAGGCTGTTTGCGCTTGTGGCGAATTACTTTAAGATAAATTTGAAGAAAAATTTGAGAAACCTAAAAAGCCAAAAGATGAGCAGAAATTGCTGCCGAGACCAGGGATTAATCAGAGCTCATTTCAGCCCTCCGTCTTTGAATCCAGGACCTTCAGATCTTCAGTGTGACGCTCTCCCAACTAAGCTATCTCGGCAAGATGACAGGGAGCGGAAATGAGGGCCAAGTTAATCAGACTGGGCTAAAGAAGAGGCTCTCCGTCCAATGCGTTTGAAATGAGAAAGACATTGATAGAGATTTCTCAGGCTATTTGCGCTTGTGGCGATTTCCTTTGGGATGATTTTGAAGAAAAATTTTAAAAAATTTAGAACCCAAAAGATAAGCAAAAATTACTGCCGAGACCCGGGATTAATAAGAGATAATTCTAGCCCTCAGTCTATGAACAAGAGAATTCAGATCTTCAGTCTGACGCTCTCCCAACTGAGCTATCTCGGCAAGATGACAAGGAGCGGAAATGAGGGCTAAGTTAATCAGACTGGGCTAAGAAGAGGCTGTCCGTCCATGCGTTTGAAAAGAGGAAAGCCATTGATAGAGAGTTCTCAGGCTATTTGCGCTTGTGGCGATTTCCTTTGGGATGATTTTGAAAAGAAAATTTTAAAAAATTTAGAACCCGAAAGATAACCAAAAATTACTGCGCCCCAGAGACCCGGGATTAATCAGAGCTCATTCGAGCCTTCCGTGTTTGAACCAGGGACCTTCAGATCTTCAGTCTGACGCTCTCCCAACTGAGCTATCTCGGCAAAGATGACAAGTAGCGTTAATAAGGGCAATGTTAATCACACTGAGCTAAAGAAGAGGCTGTTTGTCCAATGCGTTGGAAAAGAGGAAGCCATTGATAGAGAGTTCTCAGGCTATTTGCGCTTGTGGCGAGTTAGTTTGGGATAAATTTGAAGAAAAATTTAAGAAACTTAAGAAGTCGAAGGATAAGCAAAAATTACCCGGGATTAATCAGAGCTCATTCGAGCCCTCCGTGATTGAACCAGGAACCTTCAGATCTTCAGTCTAACGCTCTCCCAACTGAGCTATCTCGGCAAGATGACAAGTCGCGTTAATGAGGGTCATGTTACTGACACTAAGCTAATGAGGGGGTTGTCCGTCCCATGCGTTGAAAAAGAGGAAACGATTGATAGAGAGTTCTCAGGCTATTTGCGCTTGTGGCGAGTTACTTTGGGATAAATTTAAAGGAAAATCTGAAAAACTTAAGAAGTCGAAAGATGAGCAAAAATTATTGCCGAGACCCGGGATTAATCAGAGCTCATTCGAGTCTTCCGTCTTTGACCAGGGACCTTCAGATCTTCAGGCTGTCCGTCCAATGCGTTGGAAAAGAGGAAGCCATTGATAGAGAGTTCTCAGGCTATTTGCGCTTGTGGCGAGTTACTTTGGGATAAATTTAAAAGAAAATTTGAAAACTTTAAGAAGCCAAAAGATGAACAAAAATTACTGCCGAGACCGGGATTAATCAGAGCTCATTCAGGCCCTCCGTCTTTGAACCAGGGACCTTCAGATCTTTAATCTGACGCTCTCCCAACTGAGCTATCTCGGCAAGATGACAAGGAAGGGAAATGAGGGCTACGTTAATCACACTGGGCTAAAGAAGAGGCTGTCCGTCCGATGCGTTGGAAAAGAGGAAGCGATTGATAGAGAATTCTCAGACTATTTGCGCTTGTGGCGATTTCCTTTGGGATGATTTTGAAGGAAAATTTTAAAAAATTTAGAACCCGAAAGATAACCAAAATTACTGCCGAGACCCGGGATTAATCAGAGCTCATTCGAGCCCTCCGTCTTTGAACCAGGGACCTTCAGATCTTCAATCTGACGCTCTCCCAACTGAGCTATCTCGGCAAGATGACAAGGAGCGGAAATGAGGGCTACGTTAATCACACTGGGCTAAAGAAGAGGCTGTCCGTCCAATGCGTTGGAAATAAGGAAGCCATTGATAGAGAGTTCTCAGGCTGTTTGCGCTTGTGGCGAATTACTTTGGGATAAATTTGAAGAAAAATTTGAGAAACCTAAAAAGCCAAAAGATAAGCAGAAATTACTGCCGAGACCAGGGATTAATCAGAGCTCATTTCAGCCCTCCGTCTTTGAATCCAGGACCTTCAGATCTTCAGTGTGACGCTCTCCCAACTGAGCTATCTCGGCAAGATGACAAGGAGCGGATATGAGGGCTAAGTTAATCAGACTGGGCTCAAGAAGAGGCTGTCCGTCCATTCCCTTTGAAACGAGGCAGCCATTCATAGGGAGTTCTCAGGCTATTTGCGCTTGTGCGATTTCCTTTGGGGTGATTTTGAAAGAAAATTTAAAAAATTTAGAACCCGAAAGATAACCAAAAATTACTGCCGAGACCCGGGATTAATCAGAGCTCATTCGAGCCCTCCGTCTTTCCGTCTTAGAACCAGGGACCTTTAAGATCTTCAGGCTGTCCGTCTCAACGTCCAATGCGATGCGAAAAGAGGAAGCCACTTGATACAGAGTTCTGTAGGGCTATTTTTGCGCTATGGCGAGTCACCTTTGGGATACATTTAAAGGAAAATTTGAAAAAACTAAGAAGCCAAAGGATGAACAAAAATTACTGCCGAGACCCGAATTAATCAAGCTCATTCAAGCCCTCCGTCTTTGAACCTGGGACTTCACATATAGTCGAATCTGACGCTCTCCCAACTGAGCTATCTCGGCAAGATGGATCAATAGCTCATTCATGAGGGTCTGTTACTGACAACTGGATAAAGAGGAGGGCTGTCCGTCCAATGCGTTGGAAAAAGAGGAAGCGATTGATAGAGAGTTCTCAGACTATTTGCGCTGTGGCGATTTCCTTTGGGATGATTTTGAAGGAAAATTTTAAAAAATTTAGAACCCGAAAGATAACCAAAAACTTACTGCCGAGGACCCGGGCATTAATCAGAGCTTCATTCGAGCCCTCCGTCTTTGAACCAGGGACCTTCAGATCTTCAGTCTGACGCTCTCCCAACTGAGCTATCTCGGGCAAGATGACAAGGAGCGGAAATGAGGGCTACGTTAATCACACTGGGCTAAAGAAAGGCTGTCCGTCCAATGCGTTGGAAATAAGGAAGAGCCATTGATAGAGAGTTCTCAGGCTGTTTGCGCTTGTGGCGAATTACTTTTAAGATAAATTTGAAGAAAATTTTGAGAAACCTAAAAAGCCAAAAGATAAGCAGAAATTGCTGCCGAGACCAGGGATTATCAGAGCTCATTTCAGCCCTCCGTCCGTTGAATCCAGGGACCGTTCAGATCTTCAGTGTGACGCTCTCCCCAACTGAGCTATCTCGGCAAGATGACAAGGAGCGGAAATGAGGGCCTAGGTTAATCACACTGGGCTAAAGAAGAGGCTCTCCGTCCCATGCGTTGAAATGAGAAAGACATTGATAGAGATTTCTCAGGCTATTTGCGCTTGTGGCGATTTCCTTTGGGATGATTTTGAAGAAAAATTTAACAAACTTAGAACCCAAAAGATACGCAAAAATACTGTGCCGAGACCCGGGATTAATCAGAAATCATTCGAGCCCTCCGTCTTTGAACAAGGGACCTTCAGATCTTCAGTCTGACGCTCTCCCAACTGAGCTATCTCGGCAAGATGACAAGGAGCGGAAATGAGGGCTAAGTTAATCAGACTGGGCTAAGAAGAGGCTGTCCGTCCATGCGTTTGAAAAGAGGAAAGCCATTGATAGAGAGTTCTCAGGCTATTTGCGCTTGTGGCGATTTCCTTTGGGATGATTTTGAAAAGAAAATTTTAAAAAATTTAGAACCCGAAAGATAACCAAAAATTACTGCGCCCCAGAGACCCGGGATTAATCAGAGCTCATTCGAGCCTTCCGTGTTTGAACCAGGGACCTTCAGATCTTCAGTCTGACGCTCTCCCAACTGAGCTATCTCGGCAAAGATGACAAGTATCTTTAAGGAGGGCAATGTTAATCACACTGAGCTAAAGAAGAGGCTGTTTGTCCAATGCGTTTGGAAAGAGGAAGCCATTGATAGAGAGTTCTCAGGTTATTTGCGCTTGTGGCGAGTTACTTTGAGATAAATTTAAAGGAAAATTTGAAAAACTTAAGAAGTCGAAGGATAAGCAAAAATTACCCGGGATTAATCAGAGCTCATTCGAGCCCTCCGTGATTGAACCAGGAACCTTCAGATCTTCAGTCTAACGCTCTCCCAACTGAGCTATCTCGGCAAGATGACAAGTCGCGTTAATGAGGGTCATATTACTGACACTAAGCTAAAGAGGGGGTTGTCCGTCCCATGCGTTGAAAAAGAGGAAGCCATTGATAGAGAGTTCTCAGGTTATTTGCGCTTGTGGCGAGTTACTTTGGGATAAATTTAAAGGAAAATTTGAAAAACTTAAGAAGTCGAAAGATGAGCAAAAATTATTGCCGAGACCCGGGATTAATCAGAGCTCATTCGAGTCTTCCGTCTTTGACCAGGGACCTTCAGATCTTCAGGCTGTCCGTCCAATGCGTTGGAAAAGAGGAAGCCATTGATAGAGAGTTCTCAGGCTATTTGCGCTTGTGGCGAGTTACTTTGGGATAAATTTAAAGGAAAATTTGAAAACCTTAAGAAGCCGAAAGATGAACAAAAATTACTGCCGAGACCCGGGATTAATCAGAGCTCATTCGAGCCCTCCGTCTTTATACCAGGGACCTTCAGATCTTCCGTCTGACGCTCTCCCCAAATGGAGCTATCTCGGCACAGTCAAGGAGCGGGGAATGAGGGCTAGGTGATAATCACACTGGGCTAAAGAAGTAGGCTCCGTCCAACGTTGGAAATAAGGAAGCTGATAGGAGAGTTCTCGCTTGTGGCGAGTGCTGTGGGACAAGGAGCGAAAATTTGAAATTACGAGGGATGAGCAAAAATTATTGCCGTTAATCAGAGCTTCACAAGTCTTCTAGAAGGGAAGAGGCTGTCCGTCCGATGCGTTTGAAAAGAGGAAGCGATTGATAGGAATTCTCAGACTATTTGCGCTTGTGGCGATTTCTCTTTGGGATGATTTTGAAGGAAAATTTTAAAAAATTTAGAACCCGAAAGATAACCAAAAAATTACTGCCGAGACCCGGGGATTAATCAGAGGTCATTCGAGCCCTCCGTCTTTGAACATGGGACCTTCAGATCTTCAGTCTGACGCTCTCCCAACTGAGCTATCTCGGCAAAGATGACAAGGAGCGGGAATGAGGGCTAGGTTAATCACACTGGGCTAAAGAAGAGGCTGTCCGTCCAATGCGTTGGAAATAAGGAAGCCATTGATAGAGAGTTCTCAGGCTGTTGGCGCTTGTGGCGAATTACTTTGGGATAAATTTGAAGAAAAATTTGAGAAACCTAAAAAGCCAAAAGATGAGCAGAAATTACTGCCGAGACCAGGGATTAATCAGAGCTCATTTCAGCCCTCCGTCTTTGAATCCGGGACCTTCAGATCTTCAGTGTGACGCTCTCTCAACTGAGCTATCTCGGCAAGATGACAAGGAGCGGAAATAAGGGCCAGGTTGATCAGACTGGGCTAAAGAAGAGGCTGTCCGTCCAATGCGTTTGAAAAGAGGAAGCCATTGATAGAGAGTTCTCAGGCTATTTGCGCTTGTGGCGATTTCCTTTGGGGTGATTTTGAAGGAAAATTTTAAAAAATTTAGAACCCGAAAGATAAGTAAAAACTACTGCCGCGACCCGGGATTAATTAGAGCTCATTCGAGCCCTCCGTCTTTAACCAGGGACCTTCAGATCTTCAGTCTGACGCTCTCCCAACTGAGCTATCTCGGGAAGATGACAAGTAGCGTTAATGAGGGTCATGTTACTGACACTGGGATAAAGAGGAGGCTGTCCGTCCGATGCGTTGGAAAAGAGGAAGGCATTGATAGAGAATTCTCAGACTATTTGCGCTTGTGGCGATTTCCTTTGGGATGATTTTGAAGGAAATTTTTAAAAATTTAGAACCCGAAAGATAAGCAAAAATTACTGCCGAGACCCGGATTAATCAGAGCTCATTCGAGCCTTCCGTCTTTGAACCAGGGACCTTCAGATCTTCAGTCTGACGCTGCTCCGAACTGAGCTATCTCGGCAAAGATGACAAGGAGCGGAAATGAGGGCTAGGTTAATCACACTGGGCTAAAGAAGAGGCTGTCCGTCCAATGCGTTGGAAATAAGGAAGCCATTGATAGAGAGTTCTCAGGCTGTTGGCGCTTGTGGCGAATTACTTTGGGATAAATTTGAAGAAAAATTTGAGAAACCTAAAAAGCCAAAAGATGAGCAGAAATTACTGCCGAGACCAGGGATTAATCAGAGCTCATTTCAGCCCTCCGTCTTTGAATCCGGGACCTTCAGATCTTCAGTGTGACGCTCTCTCAACTGAGCTATCTCGGCAAGATGACAAGGAGCGGAAATAAGGGCCAGGTTAATCAGACTGGGCTAAAGAAGAGGCTGTCCGTCCAATGCGTTTGAAAAGAGGAAGCCATTGATAGAGAGTTCTCAGGCTATTTGCGCTTGTGGCGATTTCCTTTGGGATGATTTTGAAGGAAAATTTTAAAAAATTTAGAACCCCAAAGATAAGTAAAAACTACTGCCGAGACCCGGGATTAATTAGAGCTCATTCGAGCCCTCCGTCTTTAACCAGGGACCTTCAGATCTTCAGTCTGACGCTCTCCCAACTGAGCTATCTCGGGAAGATGACAAGTAGCGTTAATGAGGGTCATGTTACTGACACTGGGATAAAGAGGAGGCTGTCCGTCCGATGCGTTGGAAAAGAGGAAGGCATTGATAGAGAATTCTCAGACTATTTGCGCTTGTGGCGATTTCCTTTGGGATGATTTTGAAGGAAATTTTTAAAAATTTAGAACCCGAAAGATAAGCAAAAATTACTGCCGAGACCCGGATTAATCAGAGCTCATTCGAGCCTTCCGTCTTTGAACCAGGGACCTTCAGATCTTCAGTCTGACGCTGCTCCGAACTGAGCTATCTCGGCAAGATGACAAGGAGCGGAAATGAGGGCTAGGTTAATCACACTGGGCTAAAGAAGAGGCTGTCCGTCCAATGCGTTGGAAATAAGGAAGCCATTGATAGAGAGTTCTCAGGCTGTTGGCGCTTGTGGCGAATTACTTTGGGATAAATTTGAAGAAAAAATTTGAGAAACCTAAAAAGCCAAAAGATGAGCAGAAATTACTGCCGAGACCAGGGATTAATCAGAGCTCATTTCAGCCCTCCGTCTTTGAATCCGGGACCTTCAGATCTTCAGTGTGACGCTCTCTCAACTGAGCTATCTCGGCAAGATGGACAAGGAGCGGAAATAAGGGCCAGGTTAATCAGACTGGGCTAAAGAAGAGGCTGTCCGTCCAATGCGTTTGAAAAGAGGAAGCCATTGATAGAGAGTTCTCAGGCTATTTGCGCTTGTTGGCGATTTCCTTTGGGATGATTTTGAAGGGAAATTTTAAAAAAAAATTTAGAACCCGAAAGATAAGTAAAAACTACTGCCCGAGACCCGGGATTAAATTAGAGCTCATTCGAGCCCTCCGTCTTTGAACCAGGGACCTTCAGATCTTCAGTCTGACGCTCTCCCAACTGAGCTATCTCGGAAGATGACAAGTAGCGTTAATGAGGGTCATGTTACTGACACTGGGATAAAGAGGAGGGCTGTCCGTCCGATGCGTTGGAAAAGAGGAAGGCATGATAGAGAATTCTCAGGACTATTTGCGCTGTGGCGATTTCCTTTGGGATGATTTTGAAGGAAATTTTTAAAAAATTTAGAACCGAAAGATAAGCAAAAATTACTGCCGAGACCCGGGATTAATCAGAGCTCATTCGAGCCTTCCGTCTTTGAACCAGGGACCTTCAGATCTTCAGTCTGACGCTCTCCGAACTGAGCTATCTCGGCAAGATGACAAGGAGCGGAAATGAGGGCTAGGTTAATCACACTGGGCTAAAGAAGAGGCTGTCTCTCCAATGCGTTTGAAAAGAGGAAGCCATTGATAGAGAGTTCTCAGGCTATTTGCGCTTGTGGCGATTTCCTTTGGGATGATTTTGAAGGAAAAGTTTAAAAAATTTAGAACCCGAAAGATAAGCAAAAATTACTGCCGAGATCCGGGATTAATCAGAGCTCATTCGAGCCCTCCGTCTTTGAACCAGGGACCTTCAGATCTTCAGTCTGACGCTCTCCCAACTGAGCTATCTCGACAAGATGACAAGGAGCGGAAATGAGGGCTAGGTTAATCACACTGGGCTAAAGAAGAGGCTGTCTGTCCAATGCGTTTAAAAAGAGGAAAGCCATTGATAGAGAGTTCTCAGGCTATTTGCGCTTGTGGCGATTTCCCTTTGGGATGATTTGAAGGAAAAGTTTAAAAAATTTAGAACCCGAAAGATAAGCAAAAAATTACTGCCGAGACCGGGATTAATCAGAGCTCATTCGAGCCCTCCGTCTTTGAACCAGATCTTCAGTCTGACGCTCTCCCAACTGAGCTATCTCGGGCAAAGATGACAAGGAGTGGAAATGAGGGCTAGGTTAATCACACTGGGCTAAAGAAGAGGCTGTCCGTCCAATGCGTTGGAAGTAAGGAAGCCATTGATAGAGAGTTCTCAGGCTATTTGCGCTTGTGGCGAGTTACTTTGGGATAAATTTGAAGAAAAATTTTGGAAACTTAAGAAGCCAAAAGATGAGCAGAAATTACTGCCGAGACCAGGGATTAATCAGAGCTCATTTCAGCCCTCCGTCTTTGAACCAGGGACCTTCAGATCTTCAGTGTGACGCTCTCTCACTTGAGCTATCTCGGCAAGATGACAAGGAGCGGAAATGAGGGCCAGGTTAATCAGACTGGGCTAAAGAAGAGGCTGTCCGTCCAATGCGTTTGAAAAAAGGAAGCCATTGATAGAGAGTTCTCAGGCTATTTGCGCTTGTGTCAATTTCCTTTGGGATAATTTTGAAGGAAAATTTAAAAAAATTAGAACCCAAAAGATAAGCAAAAATTACTGCCGAGACCCGGGATTAATCAGAGCTCATTCGAGCCCTCCGTCTTTGAACCAGGGACCTTCAGATCTTGAGTGTGACCCTCTCCCAACTGAGCTATCTCGGCAAGATGACAAGGAGCGGAAATGAGGGCTAAGTTAATCAGATTGGGCTAAAGAAGATGCTGTCCATCCAATGCCTTTGAAAAGAGGAAGCCATTGATCGAGAGTTCTCAGGGTATTTGCGCTTGTGGCGATTTCCTTTGGGATGATTTTGAAAGAAAATTTTAAAAATTTAGAACCCGAAAGATAAGCAAAAATTACTGCCGAGACCCGGGATTAATCAGAGCTCATTCGAGCCCTCCGTATTTAACCAGGGACCTTCATATCTTCAGTCTGACGCTCTCTCCCAACTGAGCTATCTCGGCAAAGATAACAAGTAGCGTTAATGAGGGTCATGTTACTGACACTGGGATAAAGAGGAGGCTGTCCGTCCGATGCGTTGGAAAAGAGGAAGCCATTGATAGAGAATTCTCAGACTATTTGCGCTTGTGGCGATTTCCTTTGGGATGATTTTGAAGGAAAAGTTTAAAAAATTTACAACCCGAAAGATAAGCAAAAATTACTGCCGAGACCCGGGATTAATCAGAGCTTATTCGAGCCCTCCGTCTTTGAACCAGGGACCTTCAGATCTTCAGTGTGACGCTCTCTCAACTGAGCTATCTCGGCAAGATGACAGGGAGCGGATATGAGGGCGAGGTTAATCAGACTGGGCTAAAGAAGAGGCTGTCCGTCCAATGCGTTTCAAAAGAGGAAGCCATTGATAGAGAGTTCTCAGGCTATTTGCGATTGTGACGATTTCCTTTGGGATGATTTTGAAGAAAAATCTTGGAAACTTAAGAAGCCAAAAGATGATCAGAAATTACTGCCGAGACCAGGGATTAATCAGAGCTCATTTCAGCCCTCCGTCTTTGAACCAGGGACCTTCAGATCTCCAGTGTGACGCTCTCTCAACTGAGCTATCTCGGCAAGATGACAGGGAGCGGAAATGAGGGCCAGGTTAATCAGACTGGGCTAAAGAAGACGCTGTCCGTCCAATGCGTTTGAAAAGAGGAAGCCATTGATAGAGAGTTCTCAGGCTATTTTCGCTTGTAGCGATTTCCTTTGGGATGATTTTGAAGGAAAATTTTAAAAAAATTAGAACCCGAAAGATAAGCAAAAATTACTGCCGATACCCGGGATTAATCAGAGCTCATTCGAGCTCTCCGTCTTTGAACCAGGGACCTTCAGATCTTCAGTGTGACGCTCACGCAACTGAGCTATCTCGGCAAGATGACAAGCAGCGGAAATAAGGGCTAGGTTAATCAGACTGGGCTAAAGAAGAGGCTGTCCGTCCAATGCGTTTGAAAAGAGGAAGCCATTGATAGAGAGTTCTCAGGCTATTTGCGCTTGTGGCGATTTCCTTTGGGATGATTTTGAAGGAAAATTTTAAAAAATTTAGAACCCCAAAGATAAGTAAAAACTACTGCTGAGACCCGGGATTAATTAGAGCTCATTCGAGCCCTCCGTCTTTACCAGGGACCTTCAGATCTTCAGTCTGACGCTCTCCCAACTGAGCTATCTCGGGAAAGATGACAAGTAGCGTTAATGAGGGTCATGTTACTGACACTGGGATAAAGAGGAGGCTGTCCGTCCGATGCGTTGGAAAAGAGGAAGGCATTGATAGAGAATTCTCAGACTATTTGCGCTTGTGGCGATTTCCTTTGGGATGATTTTGTAGGAAAATTTTAAAAATTTAGAACCCGAAAGATAACCAAAGATTACTGCCGAGACCCGGGATTAATCAGAGGTCATTCGAGCTCTCCGTCCTTGAACCAGGGACCTTCAGATCTTCAGTTTGACGCTCTCCCAACTGAGCTATCTCGGCAAAATGACAGGGAACGGAAATGAGGGCCAGGTTAATCAGACTGGGCTAAAGAAGAGGCTGTCCGTCCAATGCGTTTGAAAAGAGGAAGCCATTGATAGAGAGTTCTCAGGCTATTTGCGCTTGTGGCGAGTTACTTTGGGATAAATTTGAAGAAAAATTTTAGAAACTTAAGAAGCCAAAAGCTGAGCGAAAATTACTGCCGAGACCCGGGATTAATCACAGCTCATTTCCGCCCTCCGTCTTTGAACCAGGGACCTTCAGATTTTCAGTGTGACGCTCTCTCAACTGAGGTATCTCGGCAAGATGACAGGGAGCGGAAATGAGGGCCAGGTTAATCAGACTGGGCTAAAGAAGAGGCTGTCCGTCCAATGCGTTTGAAAAGAGGAAGCCATTGATAGAGAGTTCTCAGGCTATTTGCGCTTGTGGCGATTTCCTTTGGGGTGATTTTGAAGGAAAATTTTAAAAAATTTAGAACCCGAAAGATAAGCAAAAATTACTGCCGAGACCCGGATTAATCAGAGCTCATTCGAGCCCTCCGTCTTTGAACCAGGGACCTTCAGATCTTGAGTGTGACCCTCTCCCAACTGAGCTATCTCGGCAAGATGACAAGGAGCGGAAATGAGGGCTAAGTTAATCAGATTGGGCTAAAGAAGATGCTGTCCATCCAATGCCTTTGAAAAGAGGAAGCCATTGATCGAGAGTTCTCAGGGTATTTGCGCTTGTGGCGATTTCCTTTGGGATGATTTTGAAGTAAAATTATTAAAAATTTAGAACCCGAAAGATGAACAAAAATTACTTCCGAAACCCGGGATCAATCAGAGCTCATTCGAGCCCTCCGTCTTTCAGGGACCTTCAGATCTTCAGTCTGACGCTCTCCCAACTGAGCTATCTCGGCAAAGATGACAAGTAGCGTTAATGAGGGTCATGTTACTCACACTGGGCTAAAGAGGAGGCTACCCGTCCAATGCGTTGGAAAAGAGGAAGCAATGTATTTGCGCTTGTGGCGATTTCCTTTGGGATAATTTTGAAGGAAAAGTTTAAAAAATTTACAACCCGAAAGATAAGCAAAAATTATTGCCGAGACCCGGGATTAATCAGAGCTCATTCGAGCCCTCCGTCTTTAAACCAGGGACCTTCAGATCTTCAGTGTGACGCTCTCTCAACTGAGGTATCTCGGCAAGATGACAGGGAGCGGAAATGAGGGCCAGGTTAATCAGACTGGGCTAAAGAAGAGGCTGTCCGTCCAATGCGTTTGAAAAAAGGAAGCCATTGATAGAGAGTTCTCAGGCTATTTGCGCTTGTGGCGATTTCCTTTGGGATGATTTTGAAGGAAAATTTTAAAAAATTTAGAACCCGAAAGATAAGCAAAAATTACTGCCGAGACCCGGGATTAATCAGAGCTCATTTCCGCCCTCCGTCTTTGAACCAGGGACCTTCAGATCTTCAGTGTGACGCTCTCTCAACGGAGCTATCTCGGCAAGATGACAGGGAGCGGAAATGAGAGCCAGGGTAATCAGACTGGGCTAAAGAAGAGGCTGTCCGTCCAATGCGTTTGAAAAGAGGAAGCCATTGATAGAGAGTTCTCAGGCTATTTTCGCTTGTAGCGATTTCCTTTGGGATGATTTTGAAGGAAAATTTTAAAAAAATTAGAACCCGAAAGATAAGCAAAAATTACTGCCGATACCCGGGATTAATCAGAGCTCATTCGAGCTCTCCGTCTTTGAACCAGGGACCTTCAGATCTTCAGTGTGACGCTCACGCAACTGAGCTATCTCGGCAAGATGACAAGCAGCGGAAATAAGGGCTAGGTTGATCAGACTGGGCTAAAGAAGAGGCTGTCCGTCCAATGCGTTTGAAAAGAGGAAGCCATTGATAGAGAGTTCTCAGGCTATTTGCGCTTGTGGCGATTTCCTTTGGGATGATTTTGAAGGAAAATTTTAAAAAATTTAGAACCCGAAAGATAAGCAAAAATTACTGCCGAGACCCGGGATTAATCAGAGCTCATTCGAGCCCTCCGTCTTTTCAGGCTATTTGCGCTTGTGGCGAGTTACTTTGGGATAAATTTGAAGGAAAATTTGAAAAAATTAAGAAGCCAAAAGATGAGCAAAAATTACTGCCGAGACCCGGGATTAATCAGAGCTCATTCGGAGCCCTCCGTCTTTTTGAACCAGGGACCTCAGATCTTCAGTCTGACGCTCTCCCAAATCTGAGCTATCTCGGCAAGATGACAAGGAGCGGAAATGAGGGGCTAGGTTAATCACACTGGGCTAAAGAAGAGGCTGTCCTGTCCAATTTCGTTTGAAAAGAGGAAGCCATTGATAGAGAGTTCTCAGGCTATTTGCGCTTGTGGCGAGTTCCTTGGGATAAATTTTGAAGGAAATTTGAAAACTTTAAGAAGTCCAAAAGATGAGCAAAAATTTATTGCCGAACCCGGGATTAATCAGAGCTCATTCAAGCCTTCCGTGAACCAGGGACCTTCAGATCTTCAGGCTCAAGTCCGGCTGTCGTCCAATGCGTTGAAAAGAGGAGCGATTGATAGAGATTTCTCAGGCTATTTGCGCTTGTGGCGATTTCCTTTGGGATGATTTTAAAGAAAATTTGAAAAAATTTGAACCCGAAAGATGACCAAAAATTACTGCGAGACCCGGGATTAATCAGAGGTCATTCGAGCCCTCCGTCTTTACAGGGCCTTCAGGATCTTCAGTCTGACCGCTCTCCCAACTGAGCTATATCGGGAGATGACAAGGAGCGGAAATGAGGGCTATGTTAATCACACTGGGCTAAAGAAGAGGCTGTCCGTCCAATGCGTTGGAAAAGAGGAAGCCATTGATAGAGAGTTCTCAGGCTTTTTGTGCTTGTGGGGAGTTACTTTGGGATAAATTTGAAGAAAAATTTGAGAAACTTAAGAAGCCAAAAGGTGAGCGAAAATTACTGCCGAGACCCGGGATTAATCAGAGGTCATTCGAGCTCTCCGTCCTTGAACCAGGGACCTTCAGATCTTCAGTTTGACGCTCTCCCAACTGAGCTATCTCGGCAAAATGACAGGGAACGGAAATGAGGGCCAGGTTAATCAGACTGGGCTAAAGAAGAGGCTGTCCGTCCAATGCGTTTGAAAAGAGGAAGCCATTGATAGAGAGTTCTCAGGCTATTTGCGCTTGTGGCGATTTCCTTTGGGATGATTTTAAAGGAAAATTTTAAAAAATTTAGAACCCGAAAGATAAGCAAAAATTACTGCCGAGACCCGGGATTAATTAGAGCTCATTCGAGCCCTCCGTCTTTAACCAGGGACCTTAGATCTTCAGTGTGACGCTCTATCACTTAAGGTATCTCGGCAAAATGACAGGGATCGGAATAAGGGCAAGGTTAATCACAGGACTGGGCTAAAGAAGAGGCTGTCCGTCCAATGCGTTGGAAAAGAGGAAGCCATTGATAGAGAGTTCTCAGGTTATTTGCGCTTGTGGCGAGTTACTTTGGGATAAATTTAAAGGAAAATTGAAAAACTTAAGAAGTCGAAAGATGAGCAAAAATTATTGCTGAGACCCGGGATTAATCAGAGCTCATTCAAGTCTTCCGTCAAGTTGAACCAGGGACCTTCAGATCTTTAGGCTGTCCGTCCAATGCGTTTGAAAAGAGGAAGCCACATTGATAGAGAGTTCCAGGCTATTTGCGCTTGTGGCGAGTCACTTGGGATGAATTTAAAGGAAATTTTAAAAAATTAAGAAGCCGAAAGATGGAACAAAACATTACTGCCGAGACCCGGGATAATCAGAGCTCATTCGAGCCCTCCGTCTTTGAAACCAGGGACCTCAGATCTCAGTCTGACGCTCTCCCAACTGAGCTATCTCGGCAAGATGACAAGTAGCTTTAATGAGGGCAATGTCAATCACACTAAGCTAAAGAAGAGGCTGTTGTCCCAATGCGTTGGGAAAGAGAAAGCCATTGATAGAGAGTTCTCAGGTTATTTGCGCTTGTGGCGAGTTACTTTGGGATAATTTTAAAGGAAAATTTTAAAAACTTAAGAAAGTCGAAGGATGAGCAAAAATACTGCCACCGGGATTAAGTAGAGCTCATTCGAGCCCTCCGTGATTGAACCAGGGACCTTCAGATCTTCAGTCTGAACGCTCTCCCAACTGAGCTATCTCGGCAAGATGACAAGTCGCGTTAATGAGGGTCAGGTTACTGACACTGGGCTAAAGAGGAGGTTGTCCGTCCCATGCGTTTGAAAAAGAGGAAACGATTGATAGAGAGTTCTCAGGCTATTGCGCTTGTGGCGAGTTTACTTTGGGATAAATTTAAAGAAAATTTGAAAAAAACTTAAAGAAGTCGAAAGATGAGCAAAAATTATTGCCGAGACCCGGGATTAATCAGAGCTCATTCAAAGCCTTCCGTCTTTAGAACCAGGGACCTTCAGATCTTCAGGCTGTCCGTATCCAAGATGTCCAATGCGATGGAAAAGAGGGAAGCCATTTTGATACAGAGTTCTTAGGCTATTTGCGCTTTGTGGCGAGTCACTTTGGGATAAATTTAAAGGAAAATTTGAAAAACTTAAGAAGCCAAAAGATGAACAAAAATTACTGCCGAGACCCGGGATTAATCAGAGCTCATTCAAGCCCTCCGTCTTTGAACCAGGGACCTTCAGATCTTCAGTCTGACGCTCTCCCAACTGAGCTATCTCGGCAAGATGACAAGTAGCGTTAATGAGGGTCATGTTACCTGACACTGGGCTAAAGAGGAGGGACTGTCCGTCCGATGCGTTGAAAAGAGGAAGCGATTGATAGAGAATTCTCAGACTATTTGCGCTTGTGGCGATTTCCTTGGGATGATTTTGAAGGAAAATTTTAAAAAACTTTAGAACCCGAAAGATGAACCAAAAATTACTGCCGAGACCCGGGATTAATCAGAGCTCATTCGAGCCCTCCGTCTTTGAACAGGGACCTTCAGATCTTCAGTCTGACGCTCTCCCAACTGAGCTATCTCGGCAAGATGACAAGGAGCGGAAATGAGGGCTACGTTAATCACACTGGGCTAAAGAAGAGGCTGTCCGTCCAATGCGTTGGAAAAGAGGAAGCCATTGATAGAGAGTTCTCAGGCTATTTGCGCTTGTGGCGAATTACTTTGGGATAAAATTGAAGGAAAAATTTGAGAAACTTAGAACCCAAAAGATAAGCAGAAAATTACTGCCGAGACCCGGGATTAATCAGAGCTCATTTCGAGCCCTCCGTCTTTGAACCAGGGACCTTCAGATCTTCAGTCTGACGCTCTCCCAACTGAGCTATCTCGGCAAGATGACAGGGAGCGGAAATGAGGGCTAGTTAATCAGACTGGGCTAAAGAGAGGCTGTCCGTCCATGCGTTTGAAATGAGGAAGCCATTGATAGAGAGTTCTCAGGCTATTTGCGCTTGTGGCGATTTTCCTTTGGGATAATTTTAAGGAAAATTTGAAAAACTTAAGAACCCGAAAGATGAGCAAAAATTATTGCCGAGAACCCGGGATTAATCAGAGCTCATTCGAGCCCTCCGTCTTTGAATTACGGACCTTAGATCCCGGAGTTGACGCTCTCCAAGAGCTATCGAGGCAAGATGGGACAAGGATCTTCAGAATGGCTAGGTCCGTCAGACTGGGCTAAAGAAGAGGCGTCCAATGCGATGGAAAAGAGGAAGCCATTGATACAGAGTTCTTAGGCTATTTGCGCTTGTGGCGAGTTACTTTGGGATAAATTTAAAGGAAAATTTGAAAAAACTTAAGAAGCCGAAAGATGAACAAAAATTACTGCCGAGACCCGGAATTAATCAGAGCTCATTCGAGCCCTCCGTCTTTGAACCAGGGACCTTCAGATCTTCAATCTGACGCTCTCCCAACTGAGCTATCTCGGCAAGATGACAAGTAGCGTTAATGAGGGTCATGTTACTGACACTGGGCTAAAGAGGAGGCTGTCCGTCCGATGCGTTGAAAAGAGGAAGCGATTGATAGAGAGTTCTCAGACTATTTGCGCTTGTGGCGATTTCCTTTGGGATGATTTTGAAGGAAAATTTTAAAAAATTAGAACCCGAAAGATAAGCAAAAATTACTGCCGAGACCCGGGATTAATCAGAGCTCATTCGAGCCCTCCGTCTTTGAACCAGGGACCTTCAGATCTTCAGTCTGACGCTCTCCCAACTGAGCTATCTCGGCAAGATGACAAGGAGCGGAAATGAGGGCTACGTTAATCACACTGGGCTAAAGAAGAGGCTGTCCGTCCAATGCGTTGGAAAAGAAGGAAGCCATTGATAGAGAGTTCTCAGGCTATTTGCGCTTGTGGCGATTACTTTGGGATAAATTTGAAGAAAAATTTGAGAAACTTTAAAAAGCCAAAAGATAAGCAGAAATTACTGCCGAGACCCGGGATTAATCAGAGCTCATTTCAGCCCTCCGTCTTTGAACCAGGACCTTCAGATCTTCAGTGTGACGCTCTCCCAACTGAGCTATCTCGGCAAGATGACAAGGAGCGGAAATGAGGGCCAGGTTAATCAGGCACTGGGCTAAAGAAGAGGCTGTCCGTCCCAATGCGTTTGAAAAGAGGAAAGCCATTGATAGAGAGTTCTCAGGCTATTTGCGCTTGTGGCGATTTCCTTTGGGATGATTTTGAAAGAAAAATTTGAAAAATTTAAGAACCCAAAAGATAACAAAAAATAACTGCGAGACCCGGGATTAATCAGAGCTTCATTCGAGCCCTCCGTCTTTGAACCAGGGACCTTCAGATCTTCAGTCTGACGCTCTCCCAACTGAGCTATCTCGGCAAGATGACAAGGAGCGGAAATGAGGGCTAGGTTAATCAGACTGGGCTAAAGAAGAGCTGTCCGTCCAATGCGTTTGAAAAGAGGAAGCCATTGATAGAGAGTTCTCAGGCTATTTGCGCTTGTGGCGATTTCCTTTGGGATGATTTTGAAAGGAAATTTTAAAAAAATTTAGAACCCGAAAGATAAGCAAAAATTACTGCCGAGACCCGGGATTAATCAGAGCTCATTCGAGCCCTCCGTCTTTGAACCAGGGACCTTCAGATCTTCAGTCTGACGCTCTCCCAACTGAGCTATCTCGGCAAGATGACAAGGAGCGGAAATGAGGGCAATGTGTAATCACACTGGGCTAAGAAGAGGCTGTCCGTCCAATGCGTTGGAAAGAGAGGAAGCCATTGATAGAGAGTTCTCAGGCTATTTGCGCTTGTGGCGAGTTACTTTGGGATAAATTTGAAAGGAAAATTTGAAAAATTTAAGAAGCCCGAAAGATAAGCAAAAATTACCCGGGACAGGGAATTTAATCAGAGCTCATTTCGAGCCCTCCGTCTTTGAATCGGAACCTTCAGATCTTCAGTCTGACGCTCTCCCAACTGAGCTATCTCGGCAAGATGACAAGGAGCGTTAATGAGGGCCATTACTGGAGACTCTTAAAGAGGAGGCTGTCCGTCCAATGCGTTGAAAAGAGGGAAACCATTGATAGAGAGTTCTCAGGCTATTTGCGCTTGTGGCGATTACTTTGGAAATTTGAAGGGAAAATTTGAAAAAACGTTAAGAAGGCGGAAAGATGAGCAAAAATTATTGCCGAGGACCCGGGATTAATCAGAGCTCATTCAGCTTCGTCTTAGAGCCATAAGGACCTTCAGATCTTCAGGCTGTCGTCCAATGCGTTGGAAAAGAGGAAGCCATTGATAGAGAGTTCTCAGGCTATTTGCGCTTGTGGCGATTTCACTTTGGGATGATTTGAAGGAAATTTAAAAACTTTAGAAGCCGAAAGATAACAAAAATTACTGCCGATACCCGGGATTAATCAGAGCTCATTCAGCCCTCCGTCTTTGAACCAGGGACCTTCAGATCTTAGTCTGACGCTCTCCCAAACTGAGCTATCTCGGCAAGATGACAAGGAAGGGAAATGAGGGCTAAGTTAATCACACTGGGCTAAAGAAGAGGCTGTCCGTCCGATGCGTTGAAAAAGAGGAAGCCATGATAGAGAATTCTCAGGCTATTTGCGCTTGTGGCGATTTCCTTTGGGATGATTTTGAAGGAAAATTTTAAAAAATTTAGAACCCGAAAGATAAGCAAAAATTACTGCCGAGACCCGGGATTAATCAGAGCTCATTCGAGCCCTCCGTCTTTGAACCAGGGACCTTCAGATCTTCAGTCTGACGCTCTCCCAACTGAGCTATCTCGGCAAGATGACAAGGAGCGGAAATGAGGGCTAGGTTAATCACACTGGCTAAAGAAGAGGCTGTCCGTCAATGCGTTGGAAAAGGAAGCCATTGATAGAGAGTTCTCAGGCTGTTTGCGCTTGTGGCGAATTACTTTGGGATAAATTTGAAGAAAAATTTTGAAAACCTAAAAAGCCAAAAGATAAGCAGAAATTACTGCCGAGACCAGGGATTAATCAGAGCTCATTTCAGCCCTCCGTCTTTGAATCCGGGACCTTCAGATCTTCAGTGTGACGCTCTCTCAACTGAGCTATCTCGGCAAGATGACAAGGAGCGGAAATGAGGGCCAGTTAATCAGACTGGGCTAAAGAAGAGGCTGTCCGTCCAATGCGTTTGAAAAGAGGAAGCCATTGATAGAGAGTTCTCAGGCTATTTGCGCTTGTGGCGATTTCCTTTGGGATGATTTTGAAAGGAAATTTTAAAAAATTTAGAACCGAAAGATAAGCAAAACTTACTGCGAGACCCGGGATTAATCAGAGCTCATTCGAGCCCTCCGTCTTTGAACCAGGGGACCTTCAGATCTTCAGTCTGACGCTCTCCCAACTGAGCTATCTCGGCAAGATGACAAGTAGCGGTTAATGAGGGCAATGTTACTGACACTAAAGCTAAAGAGGAGGCTGTCCGTCCAATGCGTTGGAAAAGAGGAAGCCATTGATAGAGAGTTCTCAGGTTATTTGCGCTTGTGGCGATTTTACTTTGAGATAATTTTGGAAAGGAAAATTTAAAAAAGTCGAAGGAACCCAAAAAAGTACCGGGATTAATCAAATCATTCGAGCCCTCGTGATTGAACCAGGAAACCTTCAGATTCTCAGTCTAACGCTTCCCAAAATTCAGCTGATCTCGGCAAGATGACATTCGAGCGCCGTTAATGAACCAGGGTCATTCAGATCTTCAGGGGGTTGTGACGTCTCGGTCGATTGATAGAGAGTTCTCAGCTATCTCGGTGGAAGACTTTGATAAGGAGGAAAAATTGAAAAAAAACTTAAGAAGGCAAAGATGAATATTGCAAACCCGGGATTAATCAGAGGCTGTCCTTCCGTCTTAGATGCGTTTCAGATCTTCAGGCTGTCCGTCCAAGAGGAAGAAGCCATTGATAGAGAGTTCTCAGGCTATTTGCGCTTGTGGCGAGTTACTTTGGGATAAATTTGAAGGAAAATTTGAAAAAATTAAGAAGCCAAAAGATGAGCAAAAATTACTGCCGAGACCCGGGATTAATCAGAGCTCATTCGGAGCCCTCCGTCTTTTTGAACCAGGGACCTCAGATCTTCAGTCTGACGCTCTCCCAAATCTGAGCTATCTCGGCAAGATGACAAGGAGCGGAAATGAGGGGCTAGGTTAATCACACTGGGCTAAAGAAGAGGCTGTCCTGTCCAATTTCGTTTGAAAAGAGGAAGCCATTGATAGAGAGTTCTCAGGCTATTTGCGCTTGTGGCGAGTTCCTTGGGATAAATTTTGAAGGAAATTTGAAAACTTTAAGAAGTCCAAAAGATGAGCAAAAATTTATTGCCGAACCCGGGATTAATCAGAGCTCATTCAAGCCTTCCGTGAACCAGGGACCTTCAGATCTTCAGGCTCAAGTCCGGCTGTCGTCCAATGCGTTGAAAAGAGGAGCGATTGATAGAGATTTCTCAGGCTATTTGCGCTTGTGGCGATTTCCTTTGGGATGATTTTAAAGAAAATTTGAAAAAATTTGAACCCGAAAGATGACCAAAAATTACTGCGAGACCCGGGATTAATCAGAGGTCATTCGAGCCCTCCGTCTTTACAGGGCCTTCAGGATCTTCAGTCTGACCGCTCTCCCAACTGAGCTATATCGGGCAAGATGACAAGGAGGGCGTGAGGGTCAGGTTAATCACACTGGGCTAAAGAAGAGGCTGTCCGTCCAATGCGTTGGAAAAGAGGAAGCCATTGATAGAGAGTTCTCAGGCTTTTGCGCTTGTGGCGATTTACTTTGGGATAAATTTGAAGAAAAATTTTGAGAAACTTAAGAAGCCAAAAGATGAAAAGAAATTACTGCCGAGACCAGGGATTAATCAGAGCTCATTTCAGCCCTCCGTCTTTGAACCAGGGACCTTCAGATCTTCAGTGTGACGCTCTCTCAACTGAGCTATCTCGGCAAGATGACAAGGAGCGGAAATGAGGGCCAGGTTAATCAGACTGGGCTAAAGAAGAGGCTGTCCGTCCAATGCGTTTGAAAAGAGGAAGCCATTGATAGAGAGTTCTCAGGCTATTTGCGCTTGTGGCGATTTCCTTGGGGATGATTTTGAAGGGAAAAATTTAAAAAAATTTAGAACCCGAAAGATAAGCAAAAATTACTGCCGAGACCCGGGATTAATCAGAGCTCATTCGAGCCCTCCGTCTTTGAACCAGGGACCTTCAGATCTTCAGTCTGACGCTCTCCCAACTGAGCTATCTCGGCAAGATGACAAGGAGCGGAAATGAGGGCTAAGTTAATCAGACTGGGCTAAAGAGAAGGCTGTCCGTCCAATGCGTTTGAAAAGAGGAAGCCATTGATAGAGAGTTCTCTCAGGCTATTTGCGCTTGTGGCGATTTCCTTTGGGATGATTTTGAAGGAAAAATTTTAAAAAATTTAGAACCCGAAAGATAAGCAAAAATTACTGCCGAGACCGGGGATTAATCAGAGCTCATTCGAGCCCTCCGTCTTTGAACCAGGGACCTTCAGATCTTCAGTCTGACGCTCTCCCAAACTGAGCTATCTCGGCAAGATGACAAGGAGCGGAAATGAGGGCTATGGTTAATCACACTGGGCTAAAGAAGAGGCTGTCCGTCCAATGCGTTGGAAAAGAGGAAGCCACTTGATAGAGAGTTCTCAGGCTATTTGCGCTTGTGGCGAATTACTTTGGATATAATTTTGAAGGAAAAAGTTTGAGAAAATTTAAAAGCCGAAAAGATGAGCAAAAATTACTGCCGAGACCCGGGATTAATCAGAGCTCATTCGAGCCCTCCGTCTTTGAACCAGGGACCTTCAGATCTTCAGTGTGACGCTCTCTCAAACTGAGCTATCTCGGCAAGATGACAAGGAGCGGAAATGAGGGCGAGGTTAATCAGACTGGGCTAAAGAAGAGGCTGTCCGTCCAATGCGTTTGAAAAGAGGAAGCCATTGATAGAGAGTTCTCAGGCTATTTGCGCTTGTGGCGATTTCCTTTGGGATGATTTTGAAGGGAAATTTTAAAAAATTTAGAACCCGAAAGATAAGTAAAAAATTACTGCCGAGACCCGGGATTAATCAGAGCTCATTCGAGCCCTCCGTCTTTGAACCAGGGACCTTCAGATCTTCAGTCTGACGCTCTCTCAACTGAGCTATCTCGGCAAGATGACAGGGAGCGGAAATGAGGGCCAGGTTAATCAGACTGGGCTAAAGAAGAGGCTGTCCGTCCGATGCGTTGGAAAAGAGGAAGCCATTGATAGAGAGTTCTCAGGCTATTTGCGCTTTGTGGCGATTTCCTTTGGGATGATTTTGAAGGAAATTTTAAAAAATTAAGAACCCGAAAGATAAGCAAAAATTACTGCCGAGACCCGGGATTAATCAGAGCTCATTCGAGCCTTCCGTCTTTGAACCAGGGACCTTCAGATCCTTCAGTCTGACGCTCTCCGAACTGAGCTATCTCGGCAAGATGACAAGGAGCGGAAATGAGGGCTAGGTTAATCACACTGGGCTAAAGAAGAGGCTGTCCGTCCAATGCGTTTGAAAAGAGGAAGCCATTGATAGAGAGTTCTCAGGCTATTTGCGCTTGTGGCGATTTCCTTTGGGATGATTTTGAAGGAAAATTTAAAAAATTTTTAGAACGAAAGATAAGCAAAAATTACTGCCGAGACCGGGATTTAATCAGAGCTCATTCGAGCCCTCCGTCTTTGAACCAGGGACCTTCAGATCTTCAGTCTGACGCTCTCCCAACTGAGCTATCTCGACAAGATGACAAGGAGCGGAAATGAGGGCTAGGTTAATCACACTGGGCTAAAGAAGAGGCTGTCCGTCCAATGCGTTTGGAAAGAGGAAGCCATTGATAGAGAGTTCTCAGGCTATTTGCGCTTGTGGCGATTTCCTTTGGGATGATTTTGAAGGAAAAGTTTTAAAAAAATTTAGAACCCGAAAGATAAGCAAAAATTACTGCCGAGACCCGGGATTAATCAGAGCTCATCGAGCCCTCCGTGTTTGACCAGGGACCTTCAGATCTTCAGTCTGACGCTCTCCCAACTGAGCTATCTCGGCAAAGATGACAAGGAGTGGAAATGAGGGCTAGGTTAATCACACTGGGCTAAAGAAGAGGCTGTCCGTCCAATGCGTTGGAAGTAAGGAAGCCATTGATAGAGAGTTCTCAGGCTATTTGCGCTTGTGGCGAGTTACTTTGGGATAAATTTGAAGAAAAATTTTGGAAACTTAAGAAGCCAAAAGATGAGCAGAAATTACTGCCGAGACCAGGGATTAATCAGAGCTCATTTCAGCCCTCCGTCTTTGAACCAGGGACCTTCAGATCTTCAGTGTGACGCTCTCTCACTTGAGCTATCTCGGCAAGATGACAAGGAGCGGAAATGAGGGCCAGGTTAATCAGACTGGGCTAAAGAAGAGGCTGTCCGTCCAATGCGTTTGAAAAAAGGAAGCCATTGATAGAGAGTTCTCAGGCTATTTGCGCTTGTGGCGATTTCCTTTGGGATAATTTTGAAGGAAAATTTTAATAAAATTAGAACCCAAAAGATAAGCAAAAATTACTGCCGAGACCCGGGATTAATCAGAGCTCATTCGGGCCCTCCGTCTTTGAACCAGGGACCTTCAGATCTTGAGTGTGACCCTCTCCCAACTGAGCTATCTCGGCAAGATGACAAGGAGCGGAAATGAGGGCTAAGTTAATCAGATTGGGCTAAAGAAGATGCTGTCCATCCAATGCCTTTGAAAAGAGGAAGCCATTGATCGAGAGTTCTCAGGGTATTTGCGCTTGTGGCGATTTCCTTTGGGATGATTTTGAAAGAAAATTTTAAAAAATTTAGAACCCGAAAGATAAGCAAAAATTACTGCCGAGACCCGGGATTAATCAGAGCTCATTCGAGCCCTCCGTATTTAACCAGGGACCTTCATATCTTCAGTCTGACGCTCTCTCCCAACTGAGCTATCTCGGCAAGATGACAAGTAGAGATGACAAGGAGCGTTAATGAGGGTCATGTTACTCACACTGGGCTAAAGAGGAGGCTACCCGTCCAATGCGTTGGAAAAGAGGAAGCAATGTATTTGCGCTTGTGGCGATTTCCTTTGGGATAATTTTGAAGAAAACTTTAAAAAACTTAAATACCGAAAGATGAGGAATGAGCAAAAATTATTGCCGAGACCCGGGATTAATCAGAGCTCATTCGAGCCCTCCGTCTTTGAACCAGGGACCTTCAGATCTTCCGTTTGACGCTCTCCCAAGTGAGCTATCTCGGCAAAAGGACAGGGAACGGAGATGAGGGCCAGGTTAAACAGACTGGGCTAAAGAAGAGGCTGTCCGTCCAATGCGTTTCAAAAGAGGAAGCCATTGATAGAGAGTTCTCAGGCTATTTGCGATTGTGACGATTTCCTTTGGGATGATTTTGAAGAAAAATCTTGGAAACTTAAGAAGCCAAAAGATGATCAGAAATTACTGCCGAGACCAGGGATTAATCAGAGCTCATTTCAGCCCTCCGTCTTTGAACCAGGGACCTTCAGATCTCCAGTGTGACGCTCTCTCAACTGAGCTATCTCGGCAAGATGACAGGGAGCGGAAATGAGGGCCAGGTTAATCAGACTGGGCTAAAGAAGACGCTGTCCGTCCAATGCGTTTGAAAAGAGGAAGCCATTGATAGAGAGTTCTCAGGCTATTTTCGCTTGTAGCGATTTCCTTTGGGATGATTTTGAAGGAAAATTTTAAAAAAATTAGAACCCGAAAGATAAGCAAAAATTACTGCCGATACCCGGGATTAATCAGAGCTCATTCGAGCTCTCCGTCTTTGAACCAGGGACCTTCAGATCTTCAGTGTGACGCTCACGCAACTGAGCTATCTCGGCAAGATGACAAGCAGCGGAAATAAGGGCTAGGTTAATCAGACTGGGCTAAAGAAGAGCCTGTCAGTCCAATGCGTTTGAAAAGAGGAAGCCATTGATAGAGAGTTTTCAGGCTATTTGCGCTTGTGGCGATTTCCTTTGGGGTGATTTTGAAGGAAAATTTTAAAAAATTTAGAACCCGAAGCCCTCCGTCTTTAAACTACTGCTGAGACCCGGGAATAATTAGAGCTCATTCGAGCCCTCCGTCTTTGAACCAGGGACCTTCAGATCTTCAGTCTGACGCTCTCCCAACTGAGCTATCTCGGGAAGATGACAAGTAGCGTTAATGAGGGTCATGTTACTGACACTGGGATAAAGAGGAGGCTGTCCCGTCCGAGCGTTGAAAAAGAGGAAGGCATTGATAGAGAATTCTCAGACTATTGCGCTTGTGGCGATTTTCCTTTGGGATGATTTTGTAGGAAAATTTTAAAAAATTTAGAACCCGAAAGATAACCAAAGATTACTGCCGAGACCCCGGGATTAATCAGAGCTCATTCGAGCCCTCCGTCTTTGAACCAGGGACCTTCAGATCTTCAGTCTGACGCTCTCTCACTTGAGCTATCTCGGCAAAGATGACAGGGAACGGAAATGAGGGCCAGGTTAATCAGACTGGGCTAAAGAAGAGGCTGTCCGTCCAATGCGTTGGAAAAGAGGAAGCCATTGATAGAGAGTTCTCAGGCTATTTGCGCTTGTGGCGAGTTACTTTGGGATAAATTTGAAGAAAAATTTTAGAAACTTAAGAAGCCAAAAGCTGAGCGAAAATTACTGCCGAGACCCGGGATTAATCACAGCTCATTTCCGCCCTCCGTCTTTGAACCAGGGACCTTCAGATCTTCAGTGTGACGCTCTCTCAACTGAGGTATCTCGGCAAGATGACAGGGAGCGGAAATGAGGGCCAGGTTAATCAGACTGGGCTAAAGAAGAGGCTGTCCGTCCAATGCGTTTGAAAAGAGGAAGCCATTGATAGAGAGTTCTCAGGCTATTTGCGCTTGTGGCGATTTCCTTTGGGATGATTTTGAAGGAAAATTTTAAAAAATTTAGAACCCGAAAGATAAACAAAAATTACTGCCGAGACCCGGGATTAAACAGAGCTCATTCGAGCCCTCCGTCTTTGAACCAGGGACCTTCAAATCTTGAGTGTGACCCTCTCCCAACTGAGCTATCTCGGCAAGATGACAAGGAGCGGAAATGAGGGCTAAGTTAATCAGACTGGGCTAAAGAAGAGGCTGTCCGTCCAATGCGTTTGAAAAGAGGAAGCCATTGATAGAGAGTTCTCAGGGTATTTGCGCTTGTGGCGATTTCCTTTGGGATGATTTTGAAGGAAAATTTTAAAAAATTTAGAACCCGAAAGATGAACAAAAATTACTTCCGAAACCCGGGATCAATCAGAGCTCATTCGAGCCCTCCGTCTTTCAGGGACCTTCAGATCTTCAGTCTGACGCTCTCCCAACTGAGCTATCTCGGCAAAGATGACAAGTAGCGTTAATGAGGGTCATGTTACTGACACTGGGATAAAGAGGAGGCTGTCCGTCCGATGCGTTGGAAAAGAGGAAGCCATTGATAGAGAATTCTCAGACTATTTGCGCTTGTGGCGATTTCCTTTGGGATGATTTTGAAGGAAAAGTTTAAAAAATTTACAACCCGAAAGATAAGCAAAAATTATTGCCGAGACCCGGGATTAATCAGAGCTCATTCGAGCCCTCCGTCTTTAAACCAGGGACCTTCAGATCTTCAGTGTGACGCTCTCTCAACTGAGGTATCTCGGCAAGATGACAGGGAGCGGAAATGAGGGCCAGGTTAATCAGACTGGGCTAAAGAAGAGGCTGTCCGTCCAATGCGTTTGAAAAAAGGAAGCCATTGATAGAGAGTTCTCAGGCTATTTGCGCTTGTGGCGATTTCCTTTGGGATGATTTTGAAGGAAATTTTTAAAAAATTTAGAACCCCAAAGATAAACAAAAATTACTGCCGAGACCCGGGATTAATCAGAGCTCATTCGAGCCCTCCGTCTTTGAACCAGGGACCTTCAGATCTTCAGTGTGACGCTCTCTCAACTGAGGTATCTCGGCAAGATGACAGGGAGCGGAAATGAGGGCCAGGTTAATCAGACTGGGCTAAAGAAGACGCTGTCCGTCCAATGCGTTTGAAAAGAGGAAGCCATTGATAGAGAGTTCTCAGGCTATTTTCGCTTGTAGCGATTTCCTTTGGGATGATTTTGAAGGAAAATTTTAAAAAAATTAGAACCCGAAAGATAAGCAAAAATTACTGCCGATACCCGGGATTAATCAGAGCTCATTCGAGCTCTCCGTCTTTGAACCAGGGACCTTCAGATCTTCAGTGTGACGCTCACGCAACTGAGCTATCTCGGCAAGATGACAAGCAGCGGAAATAAGGGCTAGGTTGATCAGACTGGGCTAAAGAAGAGGCTGTCCGTCCAATGCGTTTGAAAAGAGGAAGCCATTGATAGAGAGTTCTCAGGCTATTTGCGCTTGTGGCGATTTCCTTTGGGATGATTTTGAAGGAAAATTTTAAAAAATTTAGAACCCGAAAGATAAGCAAAAATTACTGCCGAGACCCGGGATTAATCAGAGCTCATTCGAGCCCTCCGTCTTTAACCAGGGACCTTCAGATCTTCAGTCTGACGCTCTCCCAACTGAGCTATCTCGGCAAAGATGACAAGGAGCGGAAATGAGGGCTATGTTAATCACACTGGGCTAAAGAAGAGGCCGTCCGTCCAATGCGTTGGAAAAGAGGAAGCCATTGATAGAGAGTTCTCAGGCTTTTTGTGCTTGTGGGGAGTTACTTTGGGATAAATTTGAAGAAAAATTTGAGAAACTTAAGAAGCCAAAAGGTGAGCGAAAATTACTGCCGAGACCCGGGATTAATCAGAGGTCATTCGAGCTCTCCGTCCTTGAACCAGGGACCTTCAGATCTTCAGTTTGACGCTCTCCCAACTGAGCTATCTCGGCAAAATGACAGGGAACGGAAATGAGGGCCAGGTTAATCAGACTGGGCTAAAGAAGAGGCTGTCCGTCCAATGCGTTTGAAAAGAGGAAGCCATTGATAGAGAGTTCTCAGGCTATTTGCGCTTGTGGCGATTTCCTTTGGGGTGATTTTGAAGGAAAATTTTAAAAAATTTAGAACCCGAAAGATCAGCAAAAATTACTGCCGAGACCCGGGATTAATTAGAGCTCATTCGAGCCCTCCGTCTTTGAACAGGGACCTTCAGATCTTCAGTGTGACGCTCTCCCAACTGAGCTATCTCGGCAAGATGACAAGGAGCGGAAAATGAGGGCTAAGGTTAATCAGATGGGCTAAAGAAGAGGCTGTCCGTCCAATGCGTTGAAAAGAGGAAGCCATTGATCGAGAGTTCTCAGGCTATTTGCGCTTGTGGCGATTTCCTTGGGATGATTTTGAAGGAAAATTTTAAAAAATTTAGAACCCGAAAGATAAGCAAAAATTACTGCCGAGACCCGGGATCAATCAGAGCTCATTCGAGCCCTCCGTGTTTGAACCAGGGACCTTCAGATCTTCAGTCTGACGCTCTCCCAACTGAGCTATCTCGGCAAGATGACAAGTAGCGTTAATGAGGGTCATGTTACTCACACTGGGATAAGAGGAGGCTGTCCGTCCGATGCGTTGAAAAGAGGAAAGCCATTGATAGAGAATTCTCAGACTATTTTGCGCTTGTGGCGATTTCCTTTGGGATGATTTTGAAGGAAAATTTAAAAAATTTACAACCCGAAAGATAAGCAAAATTACTACTGCCGAGACCCGGGATTAATCAGAGCTCATTCGAGCCCTCCGTCTTTGAAACCAGGGACCTTCAGATCTTCAGTGTGACGCTCTCTCAACTGAGCTATCTCGGCAAGATGACAGGGAGCGGATATGAGGGGCGAGGTTAATCAGACTGGGCTAAAGAAGAGGCTGTCCGTCCAATGCGTTTGAAAAGAGGAAGCCATTGATAGAGAGTTCCTCAGGCTATTTGCGCTTGGTGGCGATTCCTTTGGGATGATTTTGAAGGAAAAGTTTAAAAAATTTACAACCCGAAAGATAAGCAAAAATTACTGCCGAGACCCGGGATTAATCAGAGCTCATTTCAGCCCTCCGTCTTTGAACCAGGGACCTTCAGATCTCCAGTGTGACGCTCTCTCAACTGAGCTATCTCGGCAAGATGACAGGGAGCGGAATGAGCGTTAATGGCCAGGTTAATCAGACTGGGCTAAAGAAGACGGCTGTCCGTCCAATGCGTTTGAAAAGAGAGGAAGCCATTGATAGAGAGTTATCTCAGGCTATTTTCGCTTGTAGCGATTTCCTTTGGGGATGATTTTTGAAGGAAAATTTTAAAAAAATTAGAACCCGAAAGATAAGCAAAAATTACTGCCGAGACCCGGGATTAATCAGAGCTCATTCGAGCTCTCCGTCTTTGAACCAGGGACCTTCAGATCTTCAGTGTGACGCTCACGCAACTGAG
>NC_090886.1:42560402-42590402 GCF_036669925.1 Montipora capricornis
ACTTTAGGTTTTGCGGGTTTCTTCCGCTTTAGTGAGCTTAGTAATATCTTATGTAAGCACATAGTTTTCCTTGAAGATCACATAAAAATTTTTGTTCCCCATAGTAAAACGAACGTTTACAGAGAAGGAAATTTTGTGTACATTGCAAAAACCTTTTCCAAATATTGTCCAGTTTCTATTTATATAGAATAGATATATGCGTGAAGCGAAGTTGACTCGAGCGAGCGATTTTCCGCTGTTCAGTCCTTTAAGTAAGACCAAGTCGGGATATGTGATGCGTTCTTCGATACTTTTTTATTCGAGATGCCGGGAAGTGTTCAAGGAAGCTCTCGGCGTCCTCGGATGCGATCCAAATGTCTACGGTCTTCATAGTTTACGATCGGGTGGGATTACTTCAGTCGTGATAAACGACGATTCCAAAGTTGTTTCCGAAAGATTATTGAAATTGCACGGCCGATGGAAAACTGATGTGGCAAAAGATATGTATGTTAAAGAGGCCGACTCTAGCCTTTTAAGTGTGACGCGTAGCCCAGGTTTGTAATGTTAAGTTCCGCTTGTTGTAATTGAGTACTTCTTGTTTACTATCTCCATTAAAAGTTGTGTTTTGGGTTCGCTTGCGATCCTCCCATACCTGTGGTTCAGTTTGTTTTATGGATCTATAAGATGAAATGACTTACGTTCGTTTGAACGTAGTGAATTAGAACGTAAGTTTTATTTACACTTCAAAAAGATCATTTGAATAATTACATATGGACAAAAAATGTAATCAATTAATTTAAGCCTACGTCATTTGTCTAGTGTTACATTTACATTTAAAATACTAGACGATTGTTTTCAACCTTAGCAAAAGCTTCCCTAATACACCAATGTGTAGGAAAGAGGTGCCCTAAGTTACTAGACGAATACAAAAATGCCAAAAATGCTTATAAAAATTGGTGGTAATGCCATCAAGACCAGGCGACTTATCCTTCTGCATTGCATCAACAGCCCTTTTTAACTCCCCAGTTGTAATATCTCCTTCACAAGAGTCTCGCGCATTCTCTACAAGTTCGGGGTATGCTCTATCTAGGAATTCATTTGTACCTTTTCGTCACAAGGCTGCGCCGTGTAAAGCTGTTTATAAAACAAGTCCCTAGTTTCAGTAACGGTATCCATGTTATCCATCGTTAAAACTCGTATGTTTTGTGCTGAACGACGGCATTTCTCAAGAGAAAAAAAGAAACGAGTACTCTTTTCACCTTCCTCGACAAACTGCGCTTTTGCTCGTATTTTAATAGCCTCTAACTCCTTAAGTTCGAACTGCCTCAAGCCCTCCTTTGCTAAGAGATATTGCTCTATATCGCTAGTAGTACCATACTTTGCCCGCTCTTGAAGCTTATCCAATCTATTCTGTAAAACAAACCGTTCATGGCGCCGAATTTTTCCAATAATCGTCGCCCGTCTAATAGCAATCCGCTTAAAGCTTAACTTTGCTTTCTCCCACCACTCAAAAGGGTCAGCAAAATTCAACACAATTTGACCAGAAACGCTCGATTTCCTCCTGGAAAACACCGTCCGCAAGAAGCTCGTTATTAAAGTGCCAGTATCCCGGGCCACGTTCAACTCTTTCAAAATCAATGGTCAGAGTCAAACAATCGTGATCCGAGTGGGAATGGGGTTGAATATCCGTTGCGGTTACACATTGGTTAACGGGTTTGCAAATAAAAACGTAATCAATACGTGTGCGGATGAAAAGAGATGGATCTCTTGGATCTCTTGGATCTCTACCTGTCCACGTGAAATTGCGTTCATCCTTATGTCGTTTCCTCCAAACGTCTACCAAACTAAAACGTGTAGTAAGGGCATTTAGAAGCACCGACGCGGATTGACGTGAATTAGGAACGCCACCGAGCTTATCCAAGCCCGAGTTAAAAATACAGTTAAAATCGCCTCCCAAGATGTTATCGTTTGAATCCGACAGAAACCTATTCAAATCCGAGAAAAAACCACGGCGCTGAGAGTCTTTTAATGGGGCATCTATTGTCAATTTCCAAAAGCATATTCAAAACACGACCATCGTTATCCCTCCGAATTTGCTTCTCATTGTCATCCAGACGCAAAACAATCAGTATGGCCACACCTCGAGAAGAGTTCGTCCCATGGGAAAAAAAAGCATCACCCTCCCACTCACGTTTTATTTGCATATCTAATTCAACCGTCCAGTGTGTATAGAGACTTCTCAGGCTTTTTGTGCTTGTGGCGATTTCCTTTGGAACAATTTTGAAGGAAACTTTGAAAAACTTAAGAAGCCGAAAGATGACGAAAAATTATTGCCGAGACCCGACAATCAGAGCTCCTTCGAGCCCTCCGTATTTGAACCAGAAACCTTCAGATCTTCAGCCTGACGCTCTCCCAGCTGAGCTATCTCGGCAAGATGACAAGGAGCGGTAATGAGGGTCATGTTACTCACACAGGGCTAAAGAGGAGGCCGTCCGTCCCATGCGTTGGAAAAGAGGAAACGATGTATAGAGACTTCTCAGGCTATTTGCGCCGTGGCGAGTTACTTTGGGATAATTTTGAAGAAAACTTTGAAAAACTTCAGAACCCCAAAGATAAGGAATGATTAAAAATCATTGCTAAAGAAGAGGCTGTCAGTCCAATACGTTGGAAAAGGGGGAGCGATTGATAGAGACTTCTCAGGCTATTTGCGCTTGTGGCGATTTCCTTTGGGATGATTTTGAAGGAAAATTAGAAAAACTTTAGAACCCGAAAGATGACGAATGAGCACAAATTATTGCCAAGACCCAGGATTAATCAGAGCTCTTTCGAGCCCTCCGCATTTGAACCAGGGACCTTCAGATCTTCAGTCTGACGCTCTCCCAACTGAGCTATCTCGGCAAGATGACATGGAGCGGTAATGAGGGTCATGTTACTCACACTGGGGTAAAGAGGAGGCCTCTCCATGCAATGCGTTGGAAAAGAGGAAGCAATGTAGAGAGACTTCTCAGGCTATACAGATACCTACTAAAATACATAATATTTCAAGATATATTCATTAAAAAGAAAAGCCGTTATACAAAATGCGGCCCTGGATTCTCTTTTAAAACCAGTAAACTCATAGGTACGGATAAAATCAGATAGCGCATTCCGCAACTTAGATGATACGTAAGAAGAAAGAGAACTAAGACCATAACTGGTTGTTCCAGGTTTATTGAGGAACAGAATGTAATTTCCGCGAATATCACGCATAAGAAGGGGACGGGAGAAAAACGTATTTTTTCCATATACGACAAAACAAAACAAAAAAACACATCCTTTTATTAAGCAATACGAGGAAATTTTGAATGCGCTTATTGCATAGAGATATCGAGCTTGACTTTCGTAGTAAGAGGACAGGTAATCTGCAAATATAAATATCGTTATTCTCTTATTTACATTATTATACCGTTTCTTTGACACGAGAATTACAGCAAAATGAAAGCGCAACTTTGTCGCGAATTTTTCTATGATAAAAACTTGTTCAGAAATCCAAAATCTACGTTAACAGCACACACCAGGCCTACTCCTGAGTATCTGGCTAGAAATCATTTCCTCTGGTCGCGCTTCAGCCATTCGATGAGGGCCAGTCTCGTGCTTCTTAAGTTGCCTCGCTCATGCCCAAAAAGAATTCTGGGTA
This sequence comes from Montipora capricornis, assembly GCF_036669925.1. Lineage (NCBI taxonomy): Eukaryota > Metazoa > Cnidaria > Anthozoa > Scleractinia > Acroporidae > Montipora > Montipora capricornis. The sequence continues at coordinate 42,564,058 of NC_090886.1, forward strand.
ATTCTGCCATTCCATGACAAGGGAAGAGTCCCGATTCTCATTTCATAGTTTTTTTCATAAGTGTCGGGCCACCCAGTCCTACCAGCAAAATGACGCATCGATTCAAGGTTTTAGCATTCAAACTTGCCCAGATTGTGTCAGTAGGTCCTGGAATTCGTCCACAGAAAGGCCAGAGAGACAACTTCACTCGTGAACCGCCATGTTTACAACAGAGCATTTTAGGCATCCCAGTCTGCATGAAACCATCTCTCGCCTCTGTCTGAGACAAGACCAGACACGCACGGTTCTTACCTTTCGTTTATGCCTATAAAATCAACTGAAATGTCAATTGCTTGTACAAAAAAACAAAAAAAAAAAAAAAACAAAACCAGCATGTTAATTTTTTTTGGTAGGCTAGGTATCGAAGAGCCAGAACATTTGCGCATGCGCTGACGGAATGTTTGAACAAGAAAGAAAAACGCAGTACCTCCAGACACCGGCGCTGGAGCGTCGTACCAAACGAGTCATCCCGGGATTTCGGCCCGTGCGATCGCTTTTGGACGCAGTTGGCCCTTCGCTGCTTTCTGCTACCGACCTTGCCTCCCGGTACGGCATTGAGGGAGAGATATGTCGGCCCCTAAACCATATGTGACAAATCCCACGCCTACTCACAGCTCCAAACCGCCCTTGTCAATATAGTGTAAGAATAAGATGGCTTATATATTCAAGAGAAAAGTCATTTTATCTGTCATATGGTAAGCACTGGAGTCGCAGATTACAAAGTAGATGACATGGAGCGGTGATGAGGGTCATGTTACTCACACTGGGGTAAAGAGGAGGCTCTCCATGCAATGTGTTGGAAAAGAGGTAGCAATATCGAGAGACTTCTCAGGCTATACAGATACCTACTAAATACATAATATTTCAAGATATATTCATTAAAAAGAAAAGCCGTTATACAAAATGCGGCCCTGGATTCTCTTTTAAAACCAGTAAACTCATAGGTACGGATAAAATCAGATAGCGCATTCCGCAACTTAGATGATACGTAAGAAGAAAGAGAACTAAGACCATAACTGGTTGTTCCAGGTTTATTGAGGAACAGAATGTAATTTCCGCGAATATCACGCATAAGAAGGGGACGGGAGAGAAAACGTATTTTTTCCATATACGACAAAACAAAACAAAAACACATCCTTTTATTAAGCAATACGAGGAAATTTTGAATGCGCTTATTGCATAGAGATATCGAGCTTGACTTTCGTAGTAAGAGGACAGGTAATCTGCAAATATAAATATCGTTATTCTCTTATTTACATTATTATACCGTTTCTTTGACACGAGAATTACAGCAAAATGAAAGCGCAACTTTGTCGCGAATTTTCTATGATAAAAACTTGTTCAGAAATCCAAAATCTACGTTAACAGCACACACCAGGCCTACTCCTGAGTATCTGGCTAGAAATCATTTCCTCTGGTCGCGCTTCAGCCATTCGATGAGGGCCAGTCTCGTGCTTCTTAAGTTGCCTCGCTCATGCCCAAAAAGAATTCTGGGTAATTCTGCCATTCCATGACAAGGGAAGACTCCCGATTCTCATTTCATAGTTTTTTTCATAAGTGTCGGGCCACCCAGTCCTACCAGCAAAAATACGCATCGATTCAAGGTTTTAGCATTCAAAACTTGCCCAGATTGTGTCAGTAGGTCCTGGAATTCGTCCACAGAAAGGCCAGAGAGACAACTTCACTCGTGAACCGCCATGTTTACAACAGAGCATTTTAGGCGTCCCAGTCTGCATGAAACCATCTCTCGCCTCTGTCTGAGACAAGACCAGACACGCACGGTTCTTACCTTTCGTTTATGCCTATAAAATCAACTGAAATGTCAATTGCTTGTACAAAAAAACAAAAAAAAAAAAAACAAAACCAGCATGTTAATTTTTTGGTAGGCTAGGTATCGAAGAGCCAGAACATTTGCGCATGCGCTGACGGAATGTTTGAACAAGAAAGAAAAACGCAGTACCTCCAGACACCGGCGCTGGAGCGTCGTACCAAACGAGTCATCCCGGGATTTCGGCCCGTGCGATCGCTTTTGGACGCAGTTGGCCCTTCGCTGCTTTCTGCTACCGACCTTGCCTCCCGGTACGGCATTGAGGGAGAGATATGTCGGCCCCTAAACCATATGTGACAAATCCCACGCCTACTCACAGCTCCAAACCGCCCTTGTCAATATAGTGTAAGAATAAGATGGCTTATATATTCAAGAGAAAAGTCATTTTATCTGTCATATGGTAAGCACTGGAGTCGCAGATTACAAAGTGTACGCATGCGCCCTCCTAAAGCTAACATACATACAGTCATAAGCTTTTTCCCAATAACCACAGTTGCTAATATCTTCGAGACATTACATTTACAGCTAAAATACATAGCATATACAGATACCTACTAAATACATAATATTTCAAGATATATTCATTAAAAAGAAAAGCCGTTATACAAAATGCGGCCCTGGATTCTCTTTTAAAACCAGTAAACTCATAGGTACGGATAAAATCAGATAGCGCATTCCGCAACTTAGATGATACGTAAGAAGAAAGAGAACTAAGACCATAACTGGTTGTTCCAGGTTTATTGAGGAACAGAATGTAATTTCCGCGAATATCACGCATAAGAAGGGGACGGGAGAGAAAACGTATTTTTTCCATATACGACAAAACAAAACAAAAACACATCCTTTTATTAAGCAATACGAGGAAATTTTGAATGCGCTTATTGCATAGAGATATCGAGCTTGACTTTCGTAGTAAGAGGACAGGTAATCTGCAAATATAAATATCGTTATTCTCTTATTTACATTATTATACCGTTTCTTTGACACGAGAATTACAGCAAAATGAAAGCGCAACTTTGTCGCGAATTTTCTATGATAAAAACTTGTTCAGAAATCCAAAATCTACGTTAACAGCACACACCAGGCCTACTCCTGAGTATCTGGCTAGAAATCATTTCCTCTGGTCGCGCTTCAGCCATTCGATGAGGGCCAGTCTCGTGCTTCTTAAGTTGCCTCGCTCATGCCCAAAAAGAATTCTGGGTAATTCTGCCATTCCATGACAAGGGAAGACTCCCGATTCTCATTTCATAGTTTTTTTCATAAGTGTCGGGCCACCCAGTCCTACCAGCAAAATAACGCATCGATTCAAGGTTTTAGCATTCAAAACTTGCCCAGATTGTGTCAGTAGGTCCTGGAATTCGTCCACAGAAAGGCCAGAGAGACAACTTCACTCGTGAACCGCCATGTTTACAACAGAGCATTTTAGGCATCCCAGTCTGCATGAAACCATCTCTCGCCTCTGTCTGAGACAAGACCAGACACGCACGGTTCTTACCTTTCGTTTATGCCTATAAAATCAACTGAAATGTCAATTGCTTGTACAAAAAAAAAAAAAAAAAAAAAACAAAACCAGCATGTTAATTTTTTTTGGTAGGCTAGGTATCGAAGAGCCAGAACATTTGCGCATGCGCTGACGGAATGTTTGAACAAGAAAGAAAAACGCAGTACCTCCAGACACCGGCGCTGGAGCGTCGTACCAAACGAGTCATCCCGGGATTTCGGCCCGTGCGATCGCTTTTGGACGCAGTTGGCCCTTCGCTGCTTTCTGCTACCGACCTTGCCTCCCGGTACGGCATTGAGGGAGAGATATGTCGGCCCCTAAACCATATGTGACAAATCCCACGCCTACTCACAGCTCCAAACCGCCCTTGTCAATATAGTGTAAGAATAAGATGGCTTATATATTCAAGAGAAAAGTCATTTTATCTGTCATATGGTAAGCACTGGAGTCGCAGATTACAAAGTGTACGCATGCGCCCTCCTAAAGCTAACATACATACAGTCATAAGCTTTTTCCCAATAACCACAGTTGCTAATATCTTCGAGACATTACATTTACAGCTAAAATACATAGCATATACAGATACCTACTAAATACATAATATTTCAAGATATATTCATTAAAAAGAAAAGCCGTTATACAAAATGCGGCCCTGGATTCTCTTTTAAAACCAGTAAACTCATAGGTACGGATAAAATCAGATAGCGCATTCCGCAACTTAGATGATACGTAAGAAGAAAGAGAACTAAGACCATAACTGGTTGTTCCAGGTTTATTGAGGAACAGAATGTAATTTCCGCGAATATCACGCATAAGAAGGGGACGGGAGAGAAAACGTATTTTTTCCATATACGACAAAACAAAACAAAAACACATCCTTTTATTAAGCAATACGAGGAAATTTTGAATGCGCTTATTGCATAGAGATATCGAGCTTGACTTTCGTAGTAAGAGGACAGGTAATCTGCAAATATAAATATCGTTATTCTCTTATTTACATTATTATACCGTTTCTTTGACACGAGAATTACAGCAAAATGAAAGCGCAACTTTGTCGCGAATTTTCTATGATAAAAACTTGTTCAGAAATCCAAAATCTACGTTAACAGCACACACCAGGCCTACTCCTGAGTATCTGGCTAGAAATCATTTCCTCTGGTCGCGCTTCAGCCATTCGATGAGGGCCAGTCTCGTGCTTCTTAAGTTGCCTCGCTCATGCCCAAAAAGAATTCTGGGTAATTCTGCCATTCCATGACAAGGGAAGACTCCCGATTCTCATTTCATAGTTTTTTTCATAAGTGTCGGGCCACCCAGTCCTACCAGCAAAATAACGCATCGATTCAAGGTTTTAGCATTCAAAACTTGCCCAGATTGTGTCAGTAGGTCCTGGAATTCGTCCACAGAAAGGCCAGAGAGACAACTTCACTCGTGAACCGCCATGTTTACAACAGAGCATTTTAGGCGTCCCAGTCTGCATGAAACCATCTCTCGCCTCTGTCTGAGACAAGACCAGACACGCACGGTTCTTACCTTTCGTTTATGCCTATAAAATCAACTGAAATGTCAATTGCTTGTACAAAAAAACAAAAAAAAAAAAACAAAACCAGCATGTTAATTTTTTTTGGTAGGCTAGGTATCGAAGAGCCAGAACATTTGCGCATGCGCTGACGGAATGTTTGAACAAGAAAGAAAAACGCAGTACCTCCAGACACCGGCGCTGGAGCGTCGTACCAAACGAGTCATCCCGGGATTTCGGCCCGTGCGATCGCTTTTGGACGCAGTTGGCCCTTCGCTGCTTTCTGCTACCGACCTTGCCTCCCGGTACGGCATTGAGGGAGAGATATGTCGGCCCCTAAACCATATGTGACAAATCCCACGCCTACTCACAGCTCCAAACCGCCCTTGTCAATATAGTGTAAGAATAAGATGGCTTATATATTCAAGAGAAAAGTCATTTTATCTGTCATATGGTAAGCACTGGAGTCGCAGATTACAAAGTGTACGCATGCGCCCTCCTAAAGCTAACATACATACAGTCATAAGCTTTTTCCCAATAACCACAGTTGCTAATATCTTCGAGACATTACATTTACAGCTAAAATACATAGCATATACAGATACCTACTAAATACATAATATTTCAAGATATATTCATTAAAAAGAAAAGCCATTATACAAAATGCGGCCCTGGATTCTCTTTTAAAACCAGTAAACTCATAGGTACGGATAAAATCAGATAGCGCATTCCGCAACTTAGATGATGCGTAAGAAGAAAGAGAACTAAGACCATAACTGGTTGTTCCAGGTTTATTGAGGAACAGAATGTAATTTCCGCGAATATCACGCATAAGAAGGGGACGGGAGAGAAAACGTATTTTTTCCATATACGACAAAACAAAACAAAAACACATCCTTTTATTAAGCAATACGAGGAAATTTTGAATGCGCTTATTGCATAGAGATATCGAGCTTGACTTTCGTAGTAAGAGGACAGGTAATCTGCAAATATAAATATCGTTATTCTCTTATTTACATTATTATACCGTTTCTTTGACACGAGAATTACAGCAAAATGAAAGCGCAACTTTGTCGCGAATTTTCTATGATAAAAACTTGTTCAGAAATCCAAAATCTACGTTAACAGCACACACCAGGCCTACTCCTGAGTATCTGGCTAGAAATCATTTCCTCTGGTCGCGCTTCAGCCATTCGATGAGGGCCAGTCTCGTGCTTCTTAAGTTGCCTCGCTCATGCCCAAAAAGAATTCTGGGTAATTCTGCCATTCCATGACAAGGGAAGACTCCCGATTCTCATTTCATAGTTTTTTTCATAAGTGTCGGGCCACCCAGTCCTACCAGCAAAATAACGCATCGATTCAAGGTTTTAGCATTCAAAACTTGCCCAGATTGTGTCAGTAGGTCCTGGAATTCGTCCACAGAAAGGCCAGAGAGACAACTTCACTCGTGAACCGCCATGTTTACAACAGAGCATTTTAGGCATCCCAGTCTGCATGAAACCATCTCTCGCCTCTGTCTGAGACAAGACCAGACACGCACGGTTCTTACCTTTCGTTTATGCCTATAAAATCAACTGAAATGTCAATTGCTTGTACAAAAAAACAAAAAAAAAAAAAACAAAACCAGCATGTTAATTTTTTTTGGTAGGCTAGGTATCGAAGAGCCAGAACATTTGCGCATGCGCTGACGGAATGTTTGAACAAGAAAGAAAAACGCAGTACCTCCAGACACCGGCGCTGGAGCGTCGTACCAAACGAGTCATCCCGGGATTTCGGCCCGTGCGATCGCTTTTGGACGCAGTTGGCCCTTCGCTGCTTTCTGCTACCGACCTTGCCTCCCGGTACGGCATTGAGGGAGAGATATGTCGGCCCCTAAACCATATGTGACAAATCCCACGCCTACTCACAGCTCCAAACCGCCCTTGTCAATATAGTGTAAGAATAAGATGGCTTATATATTCAAGAGAAAAGTCATTTTATCTGTCATATGGTAAGCACTGGAGTCGCAGATTACAAAGTGTACGCATGCGCCCTCCTAAAGCTAACATACATACAGTCATAAGCTTTTTCCCAATAACCACAGTTGCTAATATCTTCGAGACATTACATTTACAGCTAAAATACATAGCATATACAGATACCTACTAAATACATAATATTTCAAGATATATTCATTAAAAAGAAAAGCCATTATACAAAATGCGGCCCTGGATTCTCTTTTAAAACCAGTAAACTCATAGGTACGGATAAAATCAGATAGCGCATTCCGCAACTTAGATGATGCGTAAGAAGAAAGAGAACTAAGACCATAACTGGTTGTTCCAGGTTTATTGAGGAACAGAATGTAATTTCCGCGAATATCACGCATAAGAAGGGGACGGGAGAGAAAACGTATTTTTTCCATATACGACAAAACAAAACAAAAACACATCCTTTTATTAAGCAATACGAGGAAATTTTGAATGCGCTTATTGCATAGAGATATCGAGCTTGACTTTCGTAGTAAGAGGACAGGTAATCTGCAAATATAAATATCGTTATTCTCTTATTTACATTATTATACCGTTTCTTTGACACGAGAATTACAGCAAAATGAAAGCGCAACTTTGTCGCGAATTTTCTATGATAAAAACTTGTTCAGAAATCCAAAATCTACGTTAACAGCACACACCAGGCCTACTCCTGAGTATCTGGCTAGAAATCATTTCCTCTGGTCGCGCTTCAGCCATTCGATGAGGGCCAGTCTCGTGCTTCTTAAGTTGCCTCGCTCATGCCCAAAAAGAATTCTGGGTAATTCTGCCATTCCACGACAAGGGAAGACTCCCGATTCTCATTTCATAGTTTTTTTCATAAGTGTCGGGCCACCCAGTCCTACCAGCAAAGTAACGCATCGATTCAAGGTTTTAGCATTCAAAACTTGCCCAGATTGTGTCAGTAGGTCCTGGAATTCGTCCACAGAAAGGCCAGAGAGACAACTTCACTCGTGAACCGCCATGTTTACAACAGAGCATTTTAGGCGTCCCAGTCTGCATGAAACCATCTCTCGCCTCTGTCTGAGACAAGACCAGACACGCACGGTTCTTACCTTTCGTTTATGCCTATAAAATCAACTGAAATGTCAATTGCTTGTACAAAAAAACAAAAAAAAAAAAACAAAACCAGCATGTTAATTTTTTTTGGTAGGCTAGGTATCGAAGAGCCAGAACATTTGCGCATGCGCTGACGGAATGTTTGAACAAGAAAGAAAAACGCAGTACCTCCAGACACCGGCGCTGGAGCGTCGTACCAAACGAGTCATCCCGGGATTTCGGCCCGTGCGATCGCTTTTGGACGCAGTTGGCCCTTCGCTGCTTTCTGCTACCGACCTTGCCTCCCGGTACGGCATTGAGGGAGAGATATGTCGGCCCCTAAACCATATGTGACAAATCCCACGCCTACTCACAGCTCCAAACCGCCCTTGTCAATATAGTGTAAGAATAAGATGGCTTATATATTCAAGAGAAAAGTCATTTTATCTGTCATATGGTAAGCACTGGAGTCGCAGATTACAAAGTGTACGCATGCGCCCTCCTAAAGCTAACATACATACAGTCATAAGCTTTTTCCCAATAACCACAGTTGCTAATATCTTCGAGACATTACATTTACAGCTAAAATACATAGCATATACAGATACCTACTAAATACATAATATTTCAAGATATATTCATTAAAAAGAAAAGCCGTTATACAAAATGCGGCCCTGGATTCTCTTTTAAAACCAGTAAACTCATAGGTACGGATAAAATCAGATAGCGCATTCCGCAACTTAGATGATACGTAAGAAGAAAGAGAACTAAGACCATAACTGGTTGTTCCAGGTTTATTGAGGAACAGAATGTAATTTCCGCGAATATCACGCATAAGAAGGGGACGGGAGAGAAAACGTATTTTTTCCATATACGACAAAACAAAACAAAAACACATCCTTTTATTAAGCAATACGAGGAAATTTTGAATGCGCTTATTGCATAGAGATATCGAGCTTGACTTTCGTAGTAAGAGGACAGGTAATCTGCAAATATAAATATCGTTATTCTCTTATTTACATTATTATACCGTTTCTTTGACACGAGAATTACAGCAAAATGAAAGCGCAACTTTGTCGCGAATTTTCTATGATAAAAACTTGTTCAGAAATCCAAAATCTACGTTAACAGCACACACCAGGCCTACTCCTGAGTATCTGGCTAGAAATCATTTCCTCTGGTCGCGCTTCAGCCATTCGATGAGGGCCAGTCTCGTGCTTCTTAAGTTGCCTCGCTCATGCCCAAAAAGAATTCTGGGTAATTCTGCCATTCCATGACAAGGGAAGACTCCCGATTCTCATTTCATAGTTTTTTTCATAAGTGTCGGGCCACCCAGTCCTACCAGCAAAATAACGCATCGATTCAAGGTTTTAGCATTCAAAACTTGCCCAGATTGTGTCAGTAGGTCCTGGAATTCGTCCACAGAAAGGCCAGAGAGACAACTTCACTCGTGAACCGCCATGTTTACAACAGAGCATTTTAGGCATCCCAGTCTGCATGAAACCATCTCTCGCCTCTGTCTGAGACAAGACCAGACACGCACGGTTCTTACCTTTCGTTTATGCCTATAAAATCAACTGAAATGTCAATTGCTTGTACAAAAAAAAAAAAAAAAAAAAAACAAAACCAGCATGTTAATTTTTTTTGGTAGGCTAGGTATCGAAGAGCCAGAACATTTGCGCATGCGCTGACGGAATGTTTGAACAAGAAAGAAAAACGCAGTACCTCCAGACACCGGCGCTGGAGCGTCGTACCAAACGAGTCATCCCGGGATTTCGGCCCGTGCGATCGCTTTTGGACGCAGTTGGCCCTTCGCTGCTTTCTGCTACCGACCTTGCCTCCCGGTACGGCATTGAGGGAGAGATATGTCGGCCCCTAAACCATATGTGACAAATCCCACGCCTACTCACAGCTCCAAACCGCCCTTGTCAATATAGTGTAAGAATAAGATGGCTTATATATTCAAGAGAAAAGTCATTTTATCTGTCATATGGTAAGCACTGGAGTCGCAGATTACAAAGTGTACGCATGCGCCCTCCTAAAGCTAACATACATACAGTCATAAGCTTTTTCCCAATAACCACAGTTGCTAATATCTTCGAGACATTACATTTACAGCTAAAATACATAGCATATACAGATACCTACTAAATACATAATATTTCAAGATATATTCATTAAAAAGAAAAGCCGTTATACAAAATGCGGCCCTGGATTCTCTTTTAAAACCAGTAAACTCATAGGTACGGATAAAATCAGATAGCGCATTCCGCAACTTAGATGATACGTAAGAAGAAAGAGAACTAAGACCATAACTGGTTGTTCCAGGTTTATTGAGGAACAGAATGTAATTTCCGCGAATATCACGCATAAGAAGGGGACGGGAGAGAAAACGTATTTTTTCCATATACGACAAAACAAAACAAAAACACATCCTTTTATTAAGCAATACGAGGAAATTTTGAATGCGCTTATTGCATAGAGATATCGAGCTTGACTTTCGTAGTAAGAGGACAGGTAATCTGCAAATATAAATATCGTTATTCTCTTATTTACATTATTATACCGTTTCTTTGACACGAGAATTACAGCAAAATGAAAGCGCAACTTTGTCGCGAATTTTCTATGATAAAAACTTGTTCAGAAATCCAAAATCTACGTTAACAGCACACACCAGGCCTACTCCTGAGTATCTGGCTAGAAATCATTTCCTCTGGTCGCGCTTCAGCCATTCGATGAGGGCCAGTCTCGTGCTTCTTAAGTTGCCTCGCTCATGCCCAAAAAGAATTCTGGGTAATTCTGCCATTCCATGACAAGGGAAGACTCCCGATTCTCATTTCATAGTTTTTTTCATAAGTGTCGGGCCACCCAGTCCTACCAGCAAAATAACGCATCGATTCAAGGTTTTAGCATTCAAAACTTGCCCAGATTGTGTCAGTAGGTCCTGGAATTCGTCCACAGAAAGGCCAGAGAGACAACTTCACTCGTGAACCGCCATGTTTACAACAGAGCATTTTAGGCATCCCAGTCTGCATGAAACCATCTCTCGCCTCTGTCTGAGACAAGACCAGACACGCACGGTTCTTACCTTTCGTTTATGCCTATAAAATCAACTGAAATGTCAATTGCTTGTACAAAAAACAAAAAAAAAAAAAACAAAACCAGCATGTTAATTTTTTTTGGTAGGCTAGGTATCGAAGAGCCAGAACATTTGCGCATGCGCTGACGGAATGTTTGAACAAGAAAGAAAAACGCAGTACCTCCAGACACCGGCGCTGGAGCGTCGTACCAAACGAGTCATCCCGGGATTTCGGCCCGTGCGATCGCTTTTGGACGCAGTTGGCCCTTCGCTGCTTTCTGCTACCGACCTTGCCTCCCGGTACGGCATTGAGGGAGAGATATGTCGGCCCCTAAACCATATGTGACAAATCCCACGCCTACTCACAGCTCCAAACCGCCCTTGTCAATATAGTGTAAGAATAAGATGGCTTATATATTCAAGAGAAAAGTCATTTTATCTGTCATATGGTAAGCACTGGAGTCGCAGATTACAAAGTGTACGCATGCGCCCTCCTAAAGCTAACATACATACAGTCATAAGCTTTTTCCCAATAACCACAGTTGCTAATATCTTCGAGACATTACATTTACAGCTAAAATACATAGCATATACAGATACCTACTAAATACATAATATTTCAAGATATATTCATTAAAAAGAAAAGCCGTTATACAAAATGCGGCCCTGGATTCTCTTTTAAAACCAGTAAACTCATAGGTACGGATAAAATCAGATAGCGCATTCCGCAACTTAGATGATACGTAAGAAGAAAGAGAACTAAGACCATAACTGGTTGTTCCAGGTTTATTGAGGAACAGAATGTAATTTCCGCGAATATCACGCATAAGAAGGGGACGGGAGAGAAAACGTATTTTTTCCATATACGACAAAACAAAACAAAAACACATCCTTTTATTAAGCAATACGAGGAAATTTTGAATGCGCTTATTGCATAGAGATATCGAGCTTGACTTTCGTAGTAAGAGGACAGGTAATCTGCAAATATAAATATCGTTATTCTCTTATTTACATTATTATACCGTTTCTTTGACACGAGAATTACAGCAAAATGAAAGCGCAACTTTGTCGCGAATTTTCTATGATAAAAACTTGTTCAGAAATCCAAAATCTACGTTAACAGCACACACCAGGCCTACTCCTGAGTATCTGGCTAGAAATCATTTCCTCTGGTCGCGCTTCAGCCATTCGATGAGGGCCAGTCTCGTGCTTCTTAAGTTGCCTCGCTCATGCCCAAAAAGAATTCTGGGTAATTCTGCCATTCCATGACAAGGGAAGACTCCCGATTCTCATTTCATAGTTTTTTTCATAAGTGTCGGGCCACCCAGTCCTACCAGCAAAATAACGCATCGATTCAAGGTTTTAGCATTCAAAACTTGCCCAGATTGTGTCAGTAGGTCCTGGAATTCGTCCACAGAAAGGCCAGAGAGACAACTTCACTCGTGAACCGCCATGTTTACAACAGAGCATTTTAGGCATCCCAGTCTGCATGAAACCATCTCTCGCCTCTGTCTGAGACAAGACCAGACACGCACGGTTCTTACCTTTCGTTTATGCCTATAAAATCAACTGAAATGTCAATTGCTTGTACAAAAAAACAAAAAAAAAAAAAACAAAACCAGCATGTTAATTTTTTTTGGTAGGCTAGGTATCGAAGAGCCAGAACATTTGCGCATGCGCTGACGGAATGTTTGAACAAGAAAGAAAAACGCAGTACCTCCAGACACCGGCGCTGGAGCGTCGTACCAAACGAGTCATCCCGGGATTTCGGCCCGTGCGATCGCTTTTGGACGCAGTTGGCCCTTCGCTGCTTTCTGCTACCGACCTTGCCTCCCGGTACGGCATTGAGGGAGAGATATGTCGGCCCCTAAACCATATGTGACAAATCCCACGCCTACTCACAGCTCCAAACCGCCCTTGTCAATATAGTGTAAGAATAAGATGGCTTATATATTCAAGAGAAAAGTCATTTTATCTGTCATATGGTAAGCACTGGAGTCGCAGATTACAAAGTGTACGCATGCGCCCTCCTAAAGCTAACATACATACAGTCATAAGCTTTTTCCCAATAACCACAGTTGCTAATATCTTCGAGACATTACATTTACAGCTAAAATACATAGCATATACAGATACCTACTAAATACATAATATTTCAAGATATATTCATTAAAAAGAAAAGCCGTTATACAAAATGCGGCCCTGGATTCTCTTTTAAAACCAGTAAACTCATAGGTACGGATAAAATCAGATAGCGCATTCCGCAACTTAGATGATACGTAAGAAGAAAGAGAACTAAGACCATAACTGGTTGTTCCAGGTTTATTGAGGAACAGAATGTAATTTCCGCGAATATCACGCATAAGAAGGGGACGGGAGAGAAAACGTATTTTTTCCATATACGACAAAACAAAACAAAAACACATCCTTTTATTAAGCAATACGAGGAAATTTTGAATGCGCTTATTGCATAGAGATATCGAGCTTGACTTTCGTAGTAAGAGGACAGGTAATCTGCAAATATAAATATCGTTATTCTCTTATTTACATTATTATACCGTTTCTTTGACACGAGAATTACAGCAAAATGAAAGCGCAACTTTGTCGCGAATTTTCTATGATAAAAACTTGTTCAGAAATCCAAAATCTACGTTAACAGCACACACCAGGCCTACTCCTGAGTATCTGGCTAGAAATCATTTCCTCTGGTCGCGCTTCAGCCATTCGATGAGGGCCAGTCTCGTGCTTCTTAAGTTGCCTCGCTCATGCCCAAAAAGAATTCTGGGTAATTCTGCCATTCCATGACAAGGGAAGACTCCCGATTCTCATTTCATAGTTTTTTTCATAAGTGTCGGGCCACCCAGTCCTACCAGCAAAATAACGCATCGATTCAAGGTTTTAGCATTCAAAACTTGCCCAGATTGTGTCAGTAGGTCCTGGAATTCGTCCACAGAAAGGCCAGAGAGACAACTTCACTCGTGAACCGCCATGTTTACAACAGAGCATTTTAGGCATCCCAGTCTGCATGAAACCATCTCTCGCCTCTGTCTGAGACAAGACCAGACACGCACGGTTCTTACCTTTCGTTTATGCCTATAAAATCAACTGAAATGTCAATTGCTTGTACAAAAAAAAAAAAAAAAAAAAACAAAACCAGCATGTTAATTTTTTTTGGTAGGCTAGGTATCGAAGAGCCAGAACATTTGCGCATGCGCTGACGGAATGTTTGAACAAGAAAGAAAAACGCAGTACCTCCAGACACCGGCGCTGGAGCGTCGTACCAAACGAGTCATCCCGGGATTTCGGCCCGTGCGATCGCTTTTGGACGCAGTTGGCCCTTCGCTGCTTTCTGCTACCGACCTTGCCTCCCGGTACGGCATTGAGGGAGAGATATGTCGGCCCCTAAACCATATGTGACAAATCCCACGCCTACTCACAGCTCCAAACCGCCCTTGTCAATATAGTGTAAGAATAAGATGGCTTATATATTCAAGAGAAAAGTCATTTTATCTGTCATATGGTAAGCACTGGAGTCGCAGATTACAAAGTGTACGCATGCGCCCTCCTAAAGCTAACATACATACAGTCATAAGCTTTTTCCCAATAACCACAGTTGCTAATATCTTCGAGACATTACATTTACAGCTAAAATACATAGCATATACAGATACCTACTAAATACATAATATTTCAAGATATATTCATTAAAAAGAAAAGCCGTTATACAAAATGCGGCCCTGGATTCTCTTTTAAAACCAGTAAACTCATAGGTACGGATAAAATCAGATAGCGCATTCCGCAACTTAGATGATGCGTAAGAAGAAAGAGAACTAAGACCATAACTGGTTGTTCCAGGTTTATTGAGGAACAGAATGTAATTTCCGCGAATATCACGCATAAGAAGGGGACGGGAGAGAAAACGTATTTTTTCCATATACGACAAAACAAAACAAAAACACATCCTTTTATTAAGCAATACGAGGAAATTTTGAATGCGCTTATTGCATAGAGATATCGAGCTTGACTTTCGTAGTAAGAGGACAGGTAATCTGCAAATATAAATATCGTTATTCTCTTATTTACATTATTATACCGTTTCTTTGACACGAGAATTACAGCAAAATGAAAGCGCAACTTTGTCGCGAATTTTCTATGATAAAAACTTGTTCAGAAATCCAAAATCTACGTTAACAGCACACACCAGGCCTACTCCTGAGTATCTGGCTAGAAATCATTTCCTCTGGTCGCGCTTCAGCCATTCGATGAGGGCCAGTCTCGTGCTTCTTAAGTTGCCTCGCTCATGCCCAAAAAGAATTCTGGGTAATTCTGCCATTCCATGACAAGGGAAGACTCCCGATTCTCATTTCATAGTTTTTTTCATAAGTGTCGGGCCACCCAGTCCTACCAGCAAAATAACGCATCGATTCAAGGTTTTAGCATTCAAAACTTGCCCAGATTGTGTCAGTAGGTCCTGGAATTCGTCCACAGAAAGGCCAGAGAGACAACTTCACTCGTGAACCGCCATGTTTACAACAGAGCATTTTAGGCATCCCAGTCTGCATGAAACCATCTCTCGCCTCTGTCTGAGACAAGACCAGACACGCACGGTTCTTACCTTTCGTTTATGCCTATAAAATCAACTGAAATGTCAATTGCTTGTACAAAAAAACAAAAAAAAAAAAAACAAAACCAGCATGTTAATTTTTTTTGGTAGGCTAGGTATCGAAGAGCCAGAACATTTGCGCATGCGCTGACGGAATGTTTGAACAAGAAAGAAAAACGCAGTACCTCCAGACACCGGCGCTGGAGCGTCGTACCAAACGAGTCATCCCGGGATTTCGGCCCGTGCGATCGCTTTTGGACGCAGTTGGCCCTTCGCTGCTTTCTGCTACCGACCTTGCCTCCCGGTACGGCATTGAGGGAGAGATATGTCGGCCCCTAAACCATATGTGACAAATCCCACGCCTACTCACAGCTCCAAACCGCCCTTGTCAATATAGTGTAAGAATAAGATGGCTTATATATTCAAGAGAAAAGTCATTTTATCTGTCATATGGTAAGCACTGGAGTCGCAGATTACAAAGTGTACGCATGCGCCCTCCTAAAGCTAACATACATACAGTCATAAGCTTTTTCCCAATAACCACAGTTGCTAATATCTTCGAGACATTACATTTACAGCTAAAATACATAGCATATACAGATACCTACTAAATACATAATATTTCAAGATATATTCATTAAAAAGAAAAGCCGTTATACAAAATGCGGCCCTGGATTCTCTTTTAAAACCAGTAAACTCATAGGTACGGATAAAATCAGATAGCGCATTCCGCAACTTAGATGATACGTAAGAAGAAAGAGAACTAAGACCATAACTGGTTGTTCCAGGTTTATTGAGGAACAGAATGTAATTTCCGCGAATATCACGCATAAGAAGGGGACGGGAGAGAAAACGTATTTTTTCCATATACGACAAAACAAAACAAAAACACATCCTTTTATTAAGCAATACGAGGAAATTTTGAATGCGCTTATTGCATAGAGATATCGAGCTTGACTTTCGTAGTAAGAGGACAGGTAATCTGCAAATATAAATATCGTTATTCTCTTATTTACATTATTATACCGTTTCTTTGACACGAGAATTACAGCAAAATGAAAGCGCAACTTTGTCGCGAATTTTCTATGATAAAAACTTGTTCAGAAATCCAAAATCTACGTTAACAGCACACACCAGGCCTACTCCTGAGTATCTGGCTAGAAATCATTTCCTCTGGTCGCGCTTCAGCCATTCGATGAGGGCCAGTCTCGTGCTTCTTAAGTTGCCTCGCTCATGCCCAAAAAGAATTCTGGGTAATTCTGCCATTCCATGACAAGGGAAGACTCCCGATTCTCATTTCATAGTTTTTTTCATAAGTGTCGGGCCACCCAGTCCTACCAGCAAAATAACGCATCGATTCAAGGTTTTAGCATTCAAAACTTGCCCAGATTGTGTCAGTAGGTCCTGGAATTCGTCCACAGAAAGGCCAGAGAGACAACTTCACTCGTGAACCGCCATGTTTACAACAGAGCATTTTAGGCATCCCAGTCTGCATGAAACCATCTCTCGCCTCTGTCTGAGACAAGACCAGACACGCACGGTTCTTACCTTTCGTTTATGCCTATAAAATCAACTGAAATGTCAATTGCTTGTACAAAAAAACAAAAAAAAAAAAAACAAAACCAGCATGTTAATTTTTTTTGGTAGGCTAGGTATCGAAGAGCCAGAACATTTGCGCATGCGCTGACGGAATGTTTGAACAAGAAAGAAAAACGCAGTACCTCCAGACACCGGCGCTGGAGCGTCGTACCAAACGAGTCATCCCGGGATTTCGGCCCGTGCGATCGCTTTTGGACGCAGTTGGCCCTTCGCTGCTTTCTGCTACCGACCTTGCCTCCCGGTACGGCATTGAGGGAGAGATATGTCGGCCCCTAAACCATATGTGACAAATCCCACGCCTACTCACAGCTCCAAACCGCCCTTGTCAATATAGTGTAAGAATAAGATGGCTTATATATTCAAGAGAAAAGTCATTTTATCTGTCATATGGTAAGCACTGGAGTCGCAGATTACAAAGTGTACGCATGCGCCCTCCTAAAGCTAACATACATACAGTCATAAGCTTTTTCCCAATAACCACAGTTGCTAATATCTTCGAGACATTACATTTACAGCTAAAATACATAGCATATACAGATACCTACTAAATACATAATATTTCAAGATATATTCATTAAAAAGAAAAGCCGTTATACAAAATGCGGCCCTGGATTCTCTTTTAAAACCAGTAAACTCATAGGTACGGATAAAATCAGATAGCGCATTCCGCAACTTAGATGATACGTAAGAAGAAAGAGAACTAAGACCATAACTGGTTGTTCCAGGTTTATTGAGGAACAGAATGTAATTTCCGCGAATATCACGCATAAGAAGGGGACGGGAGAGAAAACGTATTTTTTCCATATACGACAAAACAAAACAAAAACACATCCTTTTATTAAGCAATACGAGGAAATTTTGAATGCGCTTATTGCATAGAGATATCGAGCTTGACTTTCGTAGTAAGAGGACAGGTAATCTGCAAATATAAATATCGTTATTCTCTTATTTACATTATTATACCGTTTCTTTGACACGAGAATTACAGCAAAATGAAAGCGCAACTTTGTCGCGAATTTTCTATGATAAAAACTTGTTCAGAAATCCAAAATCTACGTTAACAGCACACACCAGGCCTACTCCTGAGTATCTGGCTAGAAATCATTTCCTCTGGTCGCGCTTCAGCCATTCGATGAGGGCCAGTCTCGTGCTTCTTAAGTTGCCTCGCTCATGCCCAAAAAGAATTCTGGGTAATTCTGCCATTCCATGACAAGGGAAGACTCCCGATTCTCATTTCATAGTTTTTTTCATAAGTGTCGGGCCACCCAGTCCTACCAGCAAAATAACGCATCGATTCAAGGTTTTAGCATTCAAAACTTGCCCAGATTGTGTCAGTAGGTCCTGGAATTCGTCCACAGAAAGGCCAGAGAGACAACTTCACTCGTGAACCGCCATGTTTACAACAGAGCATTTTAGGCATCCCAGTCTGCATGAAACCATCTCTCGCCTCTGTCTGAGACAAGACCAGACACGCACGGTTCTTACCTTTCGTTTATGCCTATAAAATCAACTGAAATGTCAATTGCTTGTACAAAAAAACAAAAAAAAAAAAAACAAAACCAGCATGTTAATTTTTTTTGGTAGGCTAGGTATCGAAGAGCCAGAACATTTGCGCATGCGCTGACGGAATGTTTGAACAAGAAAGAAAAACGCAGTACCTCCAGACACCGGCGCTGGAGCGTCGTACCAAACGAGTCATCCCGGGATTTCGGCCCGTGCGATCGCTTTTGGACGCAGTTGGCCCTTCGCTGCTTTCTGCTACCGACCTTGCCTCCCGGTACGGCATTGAGGGAGAGATATGTCGGCCCCTAAACCATATGTGACAAATCCCACGCCTACTCACAGCTCCAAACCGCCCTTGTCAATATAGTGTAAGAATAAGATGGCTTATATATTCAAGAGAAAAGTCATTTTATCTGTCATATGGTAAGCACTGGAGTCGCAGATTACAAAGTGTACGCATGCGCCCTCCTAAAGCTAACATACATACAGTCATAAGCTTTTTCCCAATAACCACAGTTGCTAATATCTTCGAGACATTACATTTACAGCTAAAATACATAGCATATACAGATACCTACTAAATACATAATATTTCAAGATATATTCATTAAAAAGAAAAGCCGTTATACAAAATGCGGCCCTGGATTCTCTTTTAAAACCAGTAAACTCATAGGTACGGATAAAATCAGATAGCGCATTCCGCAACTTAGATGATACGTAAGAAGAAAGAGAACTAAGACCATAACTGGTTGTTCCAGGTTTATTGAGGAACAGAATGTAATTTCCGCGAATATCACGCATAAGAAGGGGACGGGAGAGAAAACGTATTTTTTCCATATACGACAAAACAAAACAAAAACACATCCTTTTATTAAGCAATACGAGGAAATTTTGAATGCGCTTATTGCATAGAGATATCGAGCTTGACTTTCGTAGTAAGAGGACAGGTAATCTGCAAATATAAATATCGTTATTCTCTTATTTACATTATTATACCGTTTCTTTGACACGAGAATTACAGCAAAATGAAAGCGCAACTTTGTCGCGAATTTTCTATGATAAAAACTTGTTCAGAAATCCAAAATCTACGTTAACAGCACACACCAGGCCTACTCCTGAGTATCTGGCTAGAAATCATTTCCTCTGGTCGCGCTTCAGCCATTCGATGAGGGCCAGTCTCGTGCTTCTTAAGTTGCCTCGCTCATGCCCAAAAAGAATTCTGGGTAATTCTGCCATTCCATGACAAGGGAAGACTCCCGATTCTCATTTCATAGTTTTTTTCATAAGTGTCGGGCCACCCAGTCCTACCAGCAAAATAACGCATCGATTCAAGGTTTTAGCATTCAAAACTTGCCCAGATTGTGTCAGTAGGTCCTGGAATTCGTCCACAGAAAGGCCAGAGAGACAACTTCACTCGTGAACCGCCATGTTTACAACAGAGCATTTTAGGCATCCCAGTCTGCATGAAACCATCTCTCGCCTCTGTCTGAGACAAGACCAGACACGCACGGTTCTTACCTTTCGTTTATGCCTATAAAATCAACTGAAATGTCAATTGCTTGTACAAAAAAACAAAAAAAAAAAAAACAAAACCAGCATGTTAATTTTTTTTGGTAGGCTAGGTATCGAAGAGCCAGAACATTTGCGCATGCGCTGACGGAATGTTTGAACAAGAAAGAAAAACGCAGTACCTCCAGACACCGGCGCTGGAGCGTCGTACCAAACGAGTCATCCCGGGATTTCGGCCCGTGCGATCGCTTTTGGACGCAGTTGGCCCTTCGCTGCTTTCTGCTACCGACCTTGCCTCCCGGTACGGCATTGAGGGAGAGATATGTCGGCCCCTAAACCATATGTGACAAATCCCACGCCTACTCACAGCTCCAAACCGCCCTTGTCAATATAGTGTAAGAATAAGATGGCTTATATATTCAAGAGAAAAGTCATTTTATCTGTCATATGGTAAGCACTGGAGTCGCAGATTACAAAGTGTACGCATGCGCCCTCCTAAAGCTAACATACATACAGTCATAAGCTTTTTCCCAATAACCACAGTTGCTAATATCTTCGAGACATTACATTTACAGCTAAAATACATAGCATATACAGATACCTACTAAATACATAATATTTCAAGATATATTCATTAAAAAGAAAAGCCATTATACAAAATGCGGCCCTGGATTCTCTTTTAAAACCAGTAAACTCATAGGTACGGATAAAATCAGATAGCGCATTCCGCAACTTAGATGATGCGTAAGAAGAAAGAGAACTAAGACCATAACTGGTTGTTCCAGGTTTATTGAGGAACAGAATGTAATTTCCGCGAATATCACGCATAAGAAGGGGACGGGAGAGAAAACGTATTTTTTCCATATACGACAAAACAAAACAAAAACACATCCTTTTATTAAGCAATACGAGGAAATTTTGAATGCGCTTATTGCATAGAGATATCGAGCTTGACTTTCGTAGTAAGAGGACAGGTAATCTGCAAATATAAATATCGTTATTCTCTTATTTACATTATTATACCGTTTCTTTGACACGAGAATTACAGCAAAATGAAAGCGCAACTTTGTCGCGAATTTTCTATGATAAAAACTTGTTCAGAAATCCAAAATCTACGTTAACAGCACACACCAGGCCTACTCCTGAGTATCTGGCTAGAAATCATTTCCTCTGGTCGCGCTTCAGCCATTCGATGAGGGCCAGTCTCGTGCTTCTTAAGTTGCCTCGCTCATGCCCAAAAAGAATTCTGGGTAATTCTGCCATTCCATGACAAGGGAAGACTCCCGATTCTCATTTCATAGTTTTTTTCATAAGTGTCGGGCCACCCAGTCCTACCAGCAAAATAACGCATCGATTCAAGGTTTTAGCATTCAAAACTTGCCCAGATTGTGTCAGTAGGTCCTGGAATTCGTCCACAGAAAGGCCAGAGAGACAACTTCACTCGTGAACCGCCATGTTTACAACAGAGCATTTTAGGCATCCCAGTCTGCATGAAACCATCTCTCGCCTCTGTCTGAGACAAGACCAGACACGCACGGTTCTTACCTTTCGTTTATGCCTATAAAATCAACTGAAATGTCAATTGCTTGTACAAAAAAACAAAAAAAAAAAAAACAAAACCAGCATGTTAATTTTTTTTGGTAGGCTAGGTATCGAAGAGCCAGAACATTTGCGCATGCGCTGACGGAATGTTTGAACAAGAAAGAAAAACGCAGTACCTCCAGACACCGGCGCTGGAGCGTCGTACCAAACGAGTCATCCCGGGATTTCGGCCCGTGCGATCGCTTTTGGACGCAGTTGGCCCTTCGCTGCTTTCTGCTACCGACCTTGCCTCCCGGTACGGCATTGAGGGAGAGATATGTCGGCCCCTAAACCATATGTGACAAATCCCACGCCTACTCACAGCTCCAAACCGCCCTTGTCAATATAGTGTAAGAATAAGATGGCTTATATATTCAAGAGAAAAGTCATTTTATCTGTCATATGGTAAGCACTGGAGTCGCAGATTACAAAGTGTACGCATGCGCCCTCCTAAAGCTAACATACATACAGTCATAAGCTTTTTCCCAATAACCACAGTTGCTAATATCTTCGAGACATTACATTTACAGCTAAAATACATAGCATATACAGATACCTACTAAATACATAATATTTCAAGATATATTCATTAAAAAGAAAAGCCGTTATACAAAATGCGGCCCTGGATTCTCTTTTAAAACCAGTAAACTCATAGGTACGGATAAAATCAGATAGCGCATTCCGCAACTTAGATGATACGTAAGAAGAAAGAGAACTAAGACCATAACTGGTTGTTCCAGGTTTATTGAGGAACAGAATGTAATTTCCGCGAATATCACGCATAAGAAGGGGACGGGAGAGAAAACGTATTTTTTCCATATACGACAAAACAAAACAAAAACACATCCTTTTATTAAGCAATACGAGGAAATTTTGAATGCGCTTATTGCATAGAGATATCGAGCTTGACTTTCGTAGTAAGAGGACAGGTAATCTGCAAATATAAATATCGTTATTCTCTTATTTACATTATTATACCGTTTCTTTGACACGAGAATTACAGCAAAATGAAAGCGCAACTTTGTCGCGAATTTTCTATGATAAAAACTTGTTCAGAAATCCAAAATCTACGTTAACAGCACACACCAGGCCTACTCCTGAGTATCTGGCTAGAAATCATTTCCTCTGGTCGCGCTTCAGCCATTCGATGAGGGCCAGTCTCGTGCTTCTTAAGTTGCCTCGCTCATGCCCAAAAAGAATTCTGGGTAATTCTGCCATTCCATGACAAGGGAAGACTCCCGATTCTCATTTCATAGTTTTTTTCATAAGTGTCGGGCCACCCAGTCCTACCAGCAAAATAACGCATCGATTCAAGGTTTTAGCATTCAAAACTTGCCCAGATTGTGTCAGTAGGTCCTGGAATTCGTCCACAGAAAGGCCAGAGAGACAACTTCACTCGTGAACCGCCATGTTTACAACAGAGCATTTTAGGCATCCCAGTCTGCATGAAACCATCTCTCGCCTCTGTCTGAGACAAGACCAGACACGCACGGTTCTTACCTTTCGTTTATGCCTATAAAATCAACTGAAATGTCAATTGCTTGTACAAAAAAAAAAAATAAACAAAAAAAAACCAGCATGTTAATTTTTTTTGGTAGGCTAGGTATCGAAGAGCCAGAACATTTGCGCATGCGCTGACGGAATGTTTGAACAAGAAAGAAAAACGCAGTACCTCCAGACACCGGCGCTGGAGCGTCGTACCAAACGAGTCATCCCGGGATTTCGGCCCGTGCGATCGCTTTTGGACGCAGTTGGCCCTTCGCTGCTTTCTGCTACCGACCTTGCCTCCCGGTACGGCATTGAGGGAGAGATATGTCGGCCCCTAAACCATATGTGACAAATCCCACGCCTACTCACAGCTCCAAACCGCCCTTGTCAATATAGTGTAAGAATAAGATGGCTTATATATTCAAGAGAAAAGTCATTTTATCTGTCATATGGTAAGCACTGGAGTCGCAGATTACAAAGTGTACGCATGCGCCCTCCTAAAGCTAACATACATACAGTCATAAGCTTTTTCCCAATAACCACAGTTGCTAATATCTTCGAGACATTACATTTACAGCTAAAATACATAGCATATACAGATACCTACTAAATACATAATATTTCAAGATATATTCATTAAAAAGAAAAGCCGTTATACAAAATGCGGCCCTGGATTCTCTTTTAAAACCAGTAAACTCATAGGTACGGATAAAATCAGATAGCGCATTCCGCAACTTAGATGATGCGTAAGAAGAAAGAGAACTAAGACCATAACTGGTTGTTCCAGGTTTGTTGAGGAACAGAATGTAATTTCCGCGAATATCACGCATAAGAAGGGGACGGGAGAGAAAACGTATTTTTTCCATATACGACAAAACAAAACAAAAACACATCCTTTTATTAAGCAATACGAGGAAATTTTGAATGCGCTTATTGCATAGAGATATCGAGCTTGACTTTCGTAGTAAGAGGACAGGTAATCTGCAAATATAAATATCGTTATTCTCTTATTTACATTATTATACCGTTTCTTTGACACGAGAATTACAGCAAAATGAAAGCGCAACTTTGTCGCGAATTTTCTATGATAAAAACTTGTTCAGAAATCCAAAATCTACGTTAACAGCACACACCAGGCCTACTCCTGAGTATCTGGCTAGAAATCATTTCCTCTGGTCGCGCTTCAGCCATTCGATGAGGGCCAGTCTCGTGCTTCTTAAGTTGCCTCGCTCATGCCCAAAAAGAATTCTGGGTAATTCTGCCATTCCATGACAAGGGAAGACTCCCGATTCTCATTTCATAGTTTTTTTCATAAGTGTCGGGCCACCCAGTCCTACCAGCAAAATAACGCATCGATTCAAGGTTTTAGCATTCAAAACTTGCCCAGATTGTGTCAGTAGGTCCTGGAATTCGTCCACAGAAAGGCCAGAGAGACAACTTCACTCGTGAACCGCCATGTTTACAACAGAGCATTTTAGGCATCCCAGTCTGCATGAAACCATCTCTCGCCTCTGTCTGAGACAAGACCAGACACGCACGGTTCTTACCTTTCGTTTATGCCTATAAAATCAACTGAAATGTCAATTGCTTGTACAAAAAAACAAAAAAAAAAAAAACAAAACCAGCATGTTAATTTTTTTTGGTAGGCTAGGTATCGAAGAGCCAGAACATTTGCGCATGCGCTGACGGAATGTTTGAACAAGAAAGAAAAACGCAGTACCTCCAGACACCGGCGCTGGAGCGTCGTACCAAACGAGTCATCCCGGGATTTCGGCCCGTGCGATCGCTTTTGGACGCAGTTGGCCCTTCGCTGCTTTCTGCTACCGACCTTGCCTCCCGGTACGGCATTGAGGGAGAGATATGTCGGCCCCTAAACCATATGTGACAAATCCCACGCCTACTCACAGCTCCAAACCGCCCTTGTCAATATAGTGTAAGAATAAGATGGCTTATATATTCAAGAGAAAAGTCATTTTATCTGTCATATGGTAAGCACTGGAGTCGCAGATTACAAAGTGTACGCATGCGCCCTCCTAAAGCTAACATACATACAGTCATAAGCTTTTTCCCAATAACCACAGTTGCTAATATCTTCGAGACATTACATTTACAGCTAAAATACATAGCATATACAGATACCTACTAAATACATAATATTTCAAGATATATTCATTAAAAAGAAAAGCCGTTATACAAAATGCGGCCCTGGATTCTCTTTTAAAACCAGTAAACTCATAGGTACGGATAAAATCAGATAGCGCATTCCGCAACTTAGATGATACGTAAGAAGAAAGAGAACTAAGACCATAACTGGTTGTTCCAGGTTTTTTGAGGAACAGAATGTAATTTCCGCGAATATCACGCATAAGAAGGGGACGGGAGAGAAAACGTATTTTTTCCATATACGACAAAACAAAACAAAAACACATCCTTTTATTAAGCAATACGAGGAAATTTTGAATGCGCTTATTGCATAGAGATATCGAGCTTGACTTTCGTAGTAAGAGGACAGGTAATCTGCAAATATAAATATCGTTATTCTCTTATTTACATTATTATACCGTTTCTTTGACACGAGAATTACAGCAAAATGAAAGCGCAACTTTGTCGCGAATTTTCTATGATAAAAACTTGTTCAGAAATCCAAAATCTACGTTAACAGCACACACCAGGCCTACTCCTGAGTATCTGGCTAGAAATCATTTCCTCTGGTCGCGCTTCAGCCATTCGATGAGGGCCAGTCTCGTGCTTCTTAAGTTGCCTCGCTCATGCCCAAAAAGAATTCTGGGTAATTCTGCCATTCCATGACAAGGGAAGACTCCCGATTCTCATTTCATAGTTTTTTTCATAAGTGTCGGGCCACCCAGTCCTACCAGCAAAATAACGCATCGATTCAAGGTTTTAGCATTCAAAACTTGCCCAGATTGTGTCAGTAGGTCCTGGAATTCGTCCACAGAAAGGCCAGAGAGACAACTTCACTCGTGAACCGCCATGTTTACAACAGAGCATTTTAGGCGTCCCAGTCTGCATG
>NC_090886.1:42595402-42600402 GCF_036669925.1 Montipora capricornis
GCTAATTGACTTCTGACTGGGGCCTTACTGGCTACGGGCTAATCGGTTTGGTGGCCAAAGAATAACAGGATCATGGCTATTTGAGGGGGTGGGGGAGATTTTTGGGATTTTTGATATTTAGAACAGATGTTCCCGGATATTGAGTATGAAAATTGTCAATTTCCAAATTTGGAATTCGCAGGATAAAGGATGTTCAGGCCAATAATTAAAGAAACTGACTAAAAGATATCTGAAAAACATATTTGATGTGCTTTCCTTTGTCCATGAGATTTAGTGACCGGTATGGAAGACCAGGTGATTTTTGGTCTGTATCCACAAGACTCCCAGATAATCTGGGAGATCAAGTTGGCATAGCTTGAGATGGGAAGGAATGGTCTGACAGGTAGAGTGGTGGAAATCAAGTTATACAATTCCCAAATGCCTTAAAACAAAAGTTAATACATAAAATTTATACATGCATACTTGTACACTTGCAAGAAGTATACAGTGTATTATATACCCCATGGGTTTGCATTTAAATTTACTGTAGGTTGAACTATTTATTATTTAGTTCTTTCAGAAACATACCACGTCTAAGTGCATGCGAAAACCAGTCTACTTACAGGTTCATGTTAGTGTATCTCTGGTGCATATAAATAATTATGACAGATATTTTTTGTTGTCTGTTACAATGTAGGTGCTGGTGGCGGGATCGGTAGACAGTTGGCTCTGGAATTTGCTGCTCATGGTGCTAAGCT
Source organism: Montipora capricornis (assembly GCF_036669925.1). Lineage (NCBI taxonomy): Eukaryota > Metazoa > Cnidaria > Anthozoa > Scleractinia > Acroporidae > Montipora > Montipora capricornis. The sequence goes on from NC_090886.1 coordinate 42,596,140, forward strand.
TGTCTTGTGGGACATAAACAAAGGTACACTGTATTATAAAGGTTGCAAAATTGTCACCTGTACTCTGTTACAATTTTGCAGTATTTAATTTTACCTTAACACTGGAACAAATAATAATAATTATTATAGCTACATGTACACTGTAAGCAATATTATAAACATTGCGATTGTCCTGAAGCATGCAAATAATTTCTTCTGAAAGAACAGTGGTACGTCCCACAAAAAATCTGTCAACGGGCCCTCTATTTTGTCTTCAAGTTGTCAGTTTGTTGTGATTGCAAGCTTAGCAAAAATATCAACCTGGCGCATGGGATGTGGACAAGCCTAAATGCAAGGGTGTGGGTCTGGACATTAGATTTAGACCATTGCTCATGCAATCAAACAAAAATAACTTGTTGCCGGGAGGCAAGTGTTCTCGTTGAGCTCAACCTTCCTTGCTCCATGAAGGTTCCCTCTAATAACTAAGGTCTCTAACCTTTTGCATGGTCAGTTGCATGACGCTTGCAGACTAAATTATCTTTATAAAGGCCTTAATAGCACTCCAGTTTGTCTTAATGTCACTCATCTTGCCCTGAAAAGTGCTCAGGTTGGCCTGTTTATGGTTAGCTCTTGGTAATGGAATGGGAATACATGCAAGATTTTACACTGTAATTAAAAAGTCTGCAGTCTGTCAAGTCTGCAAATTAATGTTGTACTGCTTTTGATCCATGGGTCAATATTAAACATTGACTACAAAATTGATACAAGAACTAAGGTAAAGGAGTAAGGTTCGCATGGAATAATTTTTGAGATTACTAATTTAGCTTAAGGAATTGTTGATCTAATTTTGCACAGATTCAAATGAAGAGACGGCTGCTCAAGTCCGTGCCCGTGGTAAAGTGGCTCACACCTTTGACTGTGACTGTAGCAGCAGGGAAGATGTTTATCGAGTGGCGGCAAAGGTACAGCAGGAAGTTGGAGATGTGGACATATTGGTAAACAATGCTGGAATCATGAGTGGGAAGAAATTGATGAACTTGAAAGATGTTGAGATTGAAAGAACTATGAGAATCAACACTTTGGCACACTTTTGGGTAAGCCTTGAACATGGTTGTGGAACTTGTATGAATTGTACATTATATACATGTCACTAGTCATTTGATTCGGCTGTATGAGAAAAATGAACAAAAGGCACAGGTATTGCAAGTGGCACTGGAATATTTTCTGTAGGGTTTATGTATTGAGAAGTTAGTCAAGGGTGTATTTAAGTGTAAAAAGAATAATAATAATAATAATAATAATAAGAAGAAGAAGAAGAAGAAGAAGAAGAAGAAGAATAATTGGCAGTGCTAATCACCCTTTACTTGCAGTCTTGAGGACTGAATTACGAAGGGCGCAGCTCACGATATCGGGCTGAAAGCATACAAGGGCACCTCTGGCTGCCGCTATACAGTCCATGTTGATGTCGGCGCAACGTGCAGCACCACAGCTAGATGTTAATTAGCTGTGAGTCGATTTTGATGAGGGAGGAAAATTGGAGTACCCGGAGAAAAACCCTCGAGTCAGGTTGAGATCGACTGAAACTCAACCCACATGCAAGCCGGGGCCAGAGTTGAACCCCCACTAGCAGTGGTGGGACGCTCAATAGATAACCACTAAGCCACCCTGACTCCCAATGGTTAGCTCTTGTTAAACAAGAGCCATATTTTTTTCTGTTACTGATGGAAAATCATTCATTGTCCTTGGTCTATGCTGTGATTCCATACAAGTTCCTGAATGATAATGAACATCTAAATCCATCTTGAATCCAATTTCTCATTCAAGAACTCGTATAGAGTCACAGGGGAAACCATGAACAATGACTGATTTTGCATCAGTAACGGAAAAAAAAATATGGCTGTTGTTTCCTTTTACACTTTAAAACACCCTTGACCAAATCCTCAATACATACATGTAAACCCTGCAGAAAATGTTTGAGTGCCACTGGCAATACCTGTGCTTTTTGTTAATTAATTTTTCAATTACACTGTATCTCTAGATATTTGTGGTATTGATGCTTACAATACAGAACTTTGACAGTACCTGGAAAAAATGAACAGTACTGTTGTTATACAACCTGATGTAGATATTTGAATTTAAACAAGACATTCACTTATCATAAAATAAATATCATTCATTTGGTGGAGGGAGAAGGGTGGTTATTAAATGTGGGTGTGGACTATGAAGTTTTCTTTAAACTTGTACTGTTAGTGCTCTCACTACGAAGCGAAAGACTGCAAATGCAGTGTATTTGACATTTATTTTTAATCATTTTATTTTAATTTATTATAAATATTTATTGTGTGCAGTGAGAATACATGTAGCTCTTAGTATCAATAATGACAGCCATTCAGTTTTGTCTCACCTGCCTACAAAGTTTATACTTGAGCCAATCATTTACAAATGAATGTGATATCAGTCTTCCAATACTTGTATATTTTCAAATCTGATGTCTGCTGTATTGGTTTATTTTCAATTTATTCATAAGACAAAAATTCAATTTAATTAATACATAAAACAGAAATTATCCATAATCCTCTTCCATGGTAGTATTTTTGGTCTGAATTCACTCCACTTAATGCCTTACATGTAAGTTACACTGTAAGCCTTGGAAGGTAAATAGGCTGGATTTTTAAAATCCCATTCACCCCTTCACTCCTTCTAAAATTCCGGTTTAGCTGTGCAACATACAGCACTTGTAATATTTGTCTTTTAAAGCCGTTAGTAAGATCCTTAAGGTTGGAATTTTCAATGAGCTCCCTTGAGGACGATATCAGTACATTATAAATTCTTTTTTAAATTATATGTGGTGCCCTGCAGACTGTAAGGTCATTTCTTCCAAACATGCTGGAGAACAACAAGGGTCACATTGTCAACGTAACATCACTGGCAGGCAGTTTTCCTGTATGCAATTTGACCGACTACTGTGCTTCTAAATTTGGGGCAACTGGATTCAGTCATTCTTTAGCACTGGAGCTCTATGAAATGGGAAAAACTGGGATTAGAGTGACTTGTGTTCAGCCACACATAACAAACACTGGACTTGTTTGGCATCCAAAGGCACGGTAAGTACAGTGTAATTTGCAACATTCACGATATGCCTCAGGGCACTTTCAAACACTTCTTGTGGGAAGTTCAGGTGAAAGCACTTTAAGCATGAAGGCCGTATGCTTTAAAACTGGTCTGACGAGACTGAAAAACTTGTTAAGGTTTAAGCCTAGTGGTCCATCAGGATGGCACTTACAGTATCTCCGGTTCCTCCCCATGTTGGATGTAAGTCCATAGCAGGGCTACCTCTGTCCTAATATTTGATTTTGATTTTCCAACTGGCTTTTATGCACCTGAGTGGAGAGAGGCACTGTGATTCAGTGTCTTGTCTACATGTAAGAACACAACACAATGGCCAGTGACCCATCACCACAATGATCCAGAGTCCAGCACACCAACCATGGCTTGAGAGTTTGCACTGCCTTTCTAATCTGACTGTTACACTACACTGTAGCACTCATGGAGTGGTTCTGAGTATTGTGCCTCTAGAATGAGAAACGTTTTTTGCTAATTCACACATAACTGGCAGGTTGATTTCAAGTGCCACCTTGCATGTCCCTTCACCTACATGACTGGCAGTCAATGATAGTAGCAAAAAACTGTTGTCCTACATTTACATGTACTTTTTAAGTTGGACCTAAAGGATTCGAAAAGGGGGCAAAAAAAAAAAACAACAATATTTCTACCCATTCTCATAATTGACTTTCATTGTTGGATGCCCTTGATTTTACACAATATGTAACTGTAGGTTGTGGATGTGTTGTTGTAGATTTCCGTCCCTGCATCCTATACTGGAGCCTGAATATGTTGCGAAAGAGGCAGTAGCTGGCACGCTCAGAGATCAATCAGTTGTTCTGATTCCTAGTCACACTGCAGTACACTTTGCCCTGAATGCGTAAGTTGTTTCTTTTAGTCTTGCCTTTATGTTCTGTACAGTAATGGTTACCTTTTTCACAGTCCTAACTGCAAAGGGCAAGGGCATTTTTCAGAACGCCGAATACCAATTGCAAAACACCAAATGTGGAATGCACTCTTTGTTTGTGGTTAGTGTTACTCATTTTGCATGTGGTTAGCACTAGATAGGCTACAGTCTCGGTCACAAATGTTGTAACACAGACGGCAATTTGCCCCCTCTCCCCCTTCAATGTTGATGTTTATGGGTTGGAGAGCAAAAACCAACCGGTAAATGCAACATTG
>NC_090886.1:42607902-42640402 GCF_036669925.1 Montipora capricornis
TAAACAAACCAAAAATAACTATCGACTTTATGGTGTTATCGGGAAATCTTTAAACAATGTTGTTCACCAGTGGAGAGATACATGCAATGTGAACAAAGCAACAACCATAATAAAGCGGGTGAAGGAAATCAAATTTAGTTGACTGAATGTTAAGCTGGCCCACATGTAGTTGCCTTTTGTTTCGTTGTTAACTCAGGGAATTAATGACCTACTGATCCATCCCTACCCCGGGTGTTAATGCCTTGGGTTTGGCCGTGTTGGGAAATTGGGGGGGGGGGGGGACAATAATATCATTGACTGATACCAAAGCGTCATCTGTTCTGAGTTTGTAGCTCAATGGGAATTCCCTCCATATTTTTAGAAACAACCCAACACTTTAAATTTAAAAACATGTTTCGACAGAAACTTCTGTCATCTTCAGTTTAAATTACAAAGTACAGAGTTGAATATATAGTGTGAACCAAAATGCTAATTAACTATAAGAACAAAAAGAAACATGATAATGTAAACAATTACAAAGAAAGTTTTAAATTAACATGATAAAGTTGATGATTAAGTGTAGGTTTCTCCCATTGAATATGAATCGCTTCTGTTATCTTAAGTTGGTGAAGATGACAGAAGTGTCTGTCGAAAGATGTTTTTAAATTTAAAAAGTGTTGTGTTGTTTCTACTATCCAGGCCTTTTGGAATTCTCTCCAGTTTTCATAATGTAAGAGGGGTGTCCACCTTACCAGAGGTCGAATTTGCAGGTGTCCAGTTCATAAGTGGGTGTCCAGGTGCCTGGAAGAAGTTTTTTGTTTGGTCTTTTTTTTTACTTTTGCTGGAGTGACAGTGAAATCAAACCAGTTATTGTGGTCTTTTGTTAAAAGAAAACAAACATGGTTGTATTATCACGCTACGTACATTTCCACTGGACTACATGTAATTTTCTTCTGTAAATTAGTCCTAGGCTCTACAAATGTTTTTTTTTCTATATCCCAGTAAAGCTCAGTGTCATTTCTTCGTTTACTTAAAAGTAGGTGGTGGTCAACTAGAAAGCCTTCCCTACTTTGACCACCACACACATTTTATAACCTGTACTGTAATTATTTTATCTTGTAACCATGTGTTGTGACTATACTTTTCTTTCTATGTTAATGTCATGTAAATAGTGTGAAATAAATGAACCATGAACCATGAACCATGAACTTACATTCAGGTGAAGACAAAATAATAAATGACACTGTTTTTGGCTAACACTAAAATATTGCTGCCTTAATTTATTACACCCGCTTTCAATGTGACTATCCTCTCGACATCATATGTAACCTGGCCTACGTCAAAAATGTAAGCAAATCTGACTTCTGTCTGGTCAAACTCGACTTAATTTAGTCATGAAATATGTAGGGTGGCCCACTAGTGCCACTGCTTATCTCGTGTACGATATGCAGTGGTTCCTCCTTTTCATACAAGTAATAGGCCTATTGTTTAAAATTGGCCTCCTCCGTAGAAATACGCCTGTTACAACATGATCTCTCCTCTAAATTAACGATTATCGTTAATTTGTAATTTGCTTTTAATTTACTGTTAAAATGAGGGCATAAAAAAAAATCATCTAGCTCATGACGAGGGATGACCAGGGATATGTTCCAACTTTCTCGCTTCGTTACGCTGCACCACTGTGAAAACATTCAGCTAAGTTTTGTAATCGTGGAGGTGTTTTAGTTTTGGTCTTTGCCTCTCAGGTTGGCAAGCTCTTTTTCTGGCAACGTAGGTAATTTCTCATTTGCCGTGATATCGCTGAAAAAAAAAAACTGAAAAATGGAAAAAATTGGCAAATCTCCGTGCTTAAACTCCGCCATTGTCAACTAGTACTACAAACAGAGACAACAGCACTGACGCTATGCTTTGGGCTGATTGGCCAGTTTCTATTACCTATTGTATTTTCTGGGATTTGATTGGCTTAGACAAACTGTCCTATATTTTCTAAATTGGACAGTTTGCCTGTTTTTAAAGGAATTACGTTATAATCGTATGGTACCGATATATAGGCGTCTTGTTGTGTCTCGTAATCTCGAGTTTTTCGTACGCAAAAAGTTTCCTGACTCTGCAAATACAGATTGCAAGTTCATGTCGATGGCCAATCAAGCCACGTAAATAAACGCCATTTACGCGGCACTCTGGCTTCAGTTTACATTAATTGTCTGTTGCCTGCCTTTCGGCATCAAGGAGGCTTTGACGAGTCAAATAGGGCTGTCTTCGACATTTTTTGTTGTTCGAGAATCTGCAGCAACTTTGGTGTTTTTAAACTCGTCTCCAAACCCACTTCTCTACTACTGGAAGATCCGCGCAGTGCGACAAGGAGTAAAGGTCATTGTTAAAAAGCTCTGCCGTTCACGGAATTAACCATTTCGTAATTAATTACAACTTTTTTAAATGTATTATACTGGAAGTATTTGGCTGTTTAATAACTCGCAGTAACACATGCCCCGTTCAGTTTGTTACTTTGGGCAACGCCCCAGCGTCAAGGATCGTGTTGCGATTACCTTGCGGATGCGGAACATTTTGCTTTATCATATATCATATCATCATATCATATCATATCAGTATCTTTATTTACCCTCGGATTTTAAGAGTAGCTTGGTGTAGCTAATATCTCCGAGCATTTACCCTCCGAACCATGATACACCACAGAAGACAGACCACAACACCGGGAACTACATGGCCTACTCTTTACGACAAGTGTGCGGGTTCTTTTACGTCCCACAGGATTATGAACATTGAAGGGTTGTGAGACGGCACCTCCGGCTTATCGTCCTTATCCGAGAAGACTAGAGAATCTAACCATTTACGTCTTAATTTTAAGTCTCTTTTCTTTCATTTTCATTAATCGCCTTTACTTCTGGAAGCTATCTATTTCATAGCCTAAACTTCCCTAAAAGAACTTTTGTTGTTCCCGTTTGATCCAGGTTTCCGTTGTCCCCGTAAGTGACCATGAAACGTGATAAAACCCGAAGTGGGACAGAGTATAAGCTTCATGTCGCCACATTTTTTTTATGACACCGTTTATCAGCTTATGGATTATTTACTTCCTTATTAATCGACGAGTTTATTCATTGATTTACTGCGTTGGCCACGCATTCAATACTGAATATTACGTAACTAGTAAAATCGCTCATACGGTAGGCTTAAAAATGGCAAGCAAGTCAGACAGGCTACTTGGAAGGCGGTGTAAAGAAGCTGTGGTGCTGCGTCAGCACAGTGGGGAAGTGAAATAAAGAAAAGGGTTTATCAGCTGAGTTGATATGGTAAATCAGGGCGTACCTAATCGATCAAAATCGATCATCGAAAATGTAATCAATTAATCGATAATACTCGATATTTGTCGATTGATTAGTCAATTTAATAGACTGAAATCGATAATCACAATTTTTTTGTCACATGGGTGGAAATCGAAAATCAAACACTGCATAACACCTACCTTCAAGCTTACCTTCGAATCTGCTTTGTTGATAAAGATAATGTTACTTTCTCCAATGGTAGCGACTTTTCTTGTGTTTTTTTTTCACCAGGATCACCGATAAATTCGATAGCTAATTACAGAAATCGATTTCCGATATTGATCGATTAATTAGTATCGATTACGATCGATTTCAATCGTGTATCGAAAATATCGATTAGGTACGGCCTGGGTAAGGGCCGATTTACACGATACCATTTTGTCGCATGCGACAAGCTCACGACAGGCCTACGACTTTACTTACGACTGTTGCAGCTTTTTAAAACATTTTTTAAAATGCTACTACATTTTTTCTGCCGTACACACCAATCGAAAATCATGTCGGGGGCCTGTCGTAAGCTGTTGTCGCATGCGACAAAATCGTACCGTGTAAATCGGCCCTAAATTGACCACTGTAAAGAAATTTGAAAGCTGACATTTCGAGTGTTAGCCTTTCGTCAGAGCTAAACCCCTTTCTCAGTGTCATTCACAAGTAGGGCTACTTTTCGTAATGAAAAAACAGTGATATTCTCATTCCTTTGGCAATAGAACTTGTAGAATACAAGATTTATAAACATTTGTCTTTCAGTAAGTAACTACATTACAATTAAACGTAACAATAGTATTATTTGTACTGTTACAATATCAATAAACCACAATTTATCTTGAAAGGAAATTACTCATTTTGTAGAATGGCCCGTGTTTAGAAGCTGAATGTAAAGGAAATTTCTTTGAAATAATCGAAAGTAAGATTAGTAGCACTGCACAGGTTTATTGATGTTGTAGGAGAAATAAGTCATTGGACTTCTCCAAATTTGGTCTCTACTCTAGCATAATGGTTTTCGATTTCAGTTATTTTACATTTTACATCAAGTCGATCTCTATCAAAGAGAGGAATGTCGGAGCTGCCATTGGTTGTTGGGCATTTTGTGTTCATGGAATGGATTTCAGTGTTGACAACTTTCTGGCTGATTTCTGCATAAACCACTTTCCGCAGTTTGCTGTTCGCTGTGAGAAATTCGACTGTGTGCTTGGGACAAGACTTAAAATAGTTCCCGTTTTGGAACTACTTTCTTGTTGTTTCCTGTGAAGAGTTTGCCGTTGCTGTAAACCCATTTTCTTCGAGTTATCATCTGTTGTTCCATGTTTTAGTTATTTCGACTTATAATTAGATCGATCCTTGTTTCCTGAAAGGCGGAGATGCTTCTCAGTTTTTCTTTCAAGAAATGTTTGGCCTTGTTGTAAAAATCATCTTCTAAATTACATTTTTTTTGTGAGTCTTTTGTCTTTAGGTGGCCTTTCAATTCCTCTATTTCTCTGTAGAAATCGATTTCATTTTAGGCTCTGGCGTCGTATTGCACATTTGTGTATAATCAAACTTTTGACCGAGAGCGGCCTGGGGTGAATAATAAAATATTCATTTATATAAAGTTATTCTGAGGAATTTGTATCAATAACGCTTTGCACTAATGACGTCATGAAATTATAGACTCCCAAGTGACTCAGACAAAGTTCAGTCTGCAAGAGTCACAAGGGATATTCGCTTTAATCTTTTCGGTTTACAGCGACGTCGACCGTGTTCTTGGCTCTATTCTCGAGAAAGAACCAGAACAATACACGATTAAGCAGCTAAAACGATGTTTAAAGTGCATTGGGTTGGAAATGACGAGCAAACGTGACGACCTTTTTAAACGAGTGAGGGGCTGTAACTTTACATCTCTATTCAATACGCGCATTCAAAAACTTCCTCATATTACTGTATAAGAGTCGGTTTATTTTTGAGAATTTTCCTGCCTCTAAGAAAAATACGTTTTCCCTCCCGTCCTCTTCTTAGGCATGTCCTTGGGGAAATTACATTCTGTTCCCCAATAAACGTAGAACAACCAGTTATGGTCTTAGTTCTTTTTTCTTACGCGTCAACTAAGTTGCGAAATGCACTACCTGATTTTATCCGTACCACTGGGTTTAATGGTTTTCAAAGAGAAGCCAGGGCCGCATTTTGTACAGCGGCTTTTGTTTTTAATTAATATCTCTTTAAATATTATGTATTTAGTATGTATCTGTATATGTTATGTATTTCAGCTGTAAATGTAATGTCTCGAAGATATTAGCTCTCGTAGTTATTCTGAAATTCGAATCGGGGAGAATAAGGGATCTTCCCTTGTCATGGAATGGCAGAATTACCCAGAATTCCTGGACATCGACCAGGCAACTTGAGAAGCAAGCGGAGACTGGCCCTCATCAGATGGCTGAAGCGCGGCCGGGGGAAAAAGTAGTGAGAAGACGATTTCTAGCCAGATACTAAGGAATAACCCCGGTGTGTGCTGTTGACGTAGCCTTTGGTTCCGGAAGTTTTTATTATAGAAAATTCGCGACAAAGTAGTGCTTTTTTCACTGTTATTCTCGTAGCAAACAAATGGCCTTTCGTAACTTCTTGTCAAAGGAATGGTAAAATGCGAATAAGAGAATACTGAGATTTATATTTGCAAATTACCTGTCCTCTTACTGCTTAAGTCAAACTCTACATCTCTGTGCAATATTACTGTATAAAAGTACGTTGTCGTTGTTTCTTTGTAGGGGTTTCCACGTTTTCTCTCCCGTCCTCTTCTTATGCATGATCTTCGGGAGCAAACCTATAAATCTAACAGGATGTACTGATAGTATTTCTTGATCATATTTCACATATTCATTACCATGAGGGCTTGACTAAGCCCAGTAATGGTTGCATTTCCATACTGGGTAAGGCCTCTCATGTGCTCTATATCTATTAGTTATTCTGTGAAAGAATAAGAATGGAGTATTTTCACTCACGTGATCAGTAACTTTGTTTTCCCACCGAAACAAGAGTTCAAGAAATAAATATTTATAAATTTACGGTGCGTTTGTTATGAGTCATTGTACCATTTTGCAATCCCCACTTCCAAACCACTCCCAACCCCAGCCCCCCTAAAAAAAACCTCACACCTACCTCACTCAAAAAAAAGAGCTTGCCGTCTGTGTCGTTTGCTACTGAGAATATTAAGATATCGTCTGAACCTCCATGCAATTTGCTCCCGAGCTAACGCGCGTACGTTGGCCCCCAAATTTACACCCCAACACACGGAAAATTCTAATAAGAGCTTTTCTATACTCCAGGTTTAAAATTCCATAAAGTGCCCAGTTCATTGCGGAGTTTGAAAACGTCAGCCATTTGACAACGCTTCCGATATAGAGGCGATTTGGTAACCTTCCTTCCAAGGCCCCATCGACACAATGGTACACTAGAAACGGTAAAAAACAAACCACGAAAGAGCCGACGAGAAGGCTCATGGTTTTTATTGACTTTCTTTGCGGGGAGGAAGATTTATGTTCACCACACACCCACCTTCGAGCGGTAGTTACTCTCCGCGCTTGTTGGCGAGATATTTGAAAGATCTTTGCGTACATTAAGAGACAAATGCAGAATGGTATAAGGAGATCAAAAAGCAGAAACCAAACAGCGCTTTCCAAAGGAGTTGACAACATCGGGCACACCAACGGGTTTGGTGTTATCCAGATAAAATAACTGGCAACTCCGCTGATAAATGCAAACGACCAAAGGAAGATCAGGCAAACAGCAAGAGATGAAGACATGTCGGGGTTGTACCGTAAAGGACGCGAAATGGCCCAGAAGCGATCGACACCAACTGCACACAAATTCAAAACGGACGCACCGCAGAGGGCGACAAACATCGAGCTCCAGATCTTGCAGGGCATTTCTCCAAGAGGCCAGAAAGGGTAATTCGACAACAGAACAACCTCAATGGGCATGACGAATAACGCCTACAAAATATCCGAGGTCACGAGGCTCAGGAAAAACGCATTGCTTCGTGTTCGTAAGTTGTTATTTAAGTAGAACGCCGTATAAACGAGGACATCGCCCAAAATCGTTAGGACGATGAGAGAACATACGAAGAATTTCCCCAAGGTCATAAAGACACCTGATGTCGGAGAGTCCCTTGGTTCCGATGACATTCTAAACTCTCTTCACTGTTTTACCAGTGGTCAGTTACTTTCCCCAAAGCTTAACAAGCGTCTTTATTTTTAACTGTTACCTCCTATACTTGAGAAACAACCTGCTCTTCAGAAAAATGGTAATTTATAACATGTGGCAGCTGCTAAAATTCAAAGAAGCAACGTTATTGCTGGCGCCGTATTCAATTCTTCTGAAGAAGTAGAAGAAAAACAAACGACTAGTTTGTTGAGGTAATAACTTTTGGCGCAATGTAATTACTTTTTGCTCTTGATTACACACAGCGCTTTGTTCGAAAACTTTTCAAATATTAATTCGGATTTAGAGGTTTTGCGCGTTATCGTAAACCCCACTGTTAGTTTTCTTTTGTGTGCAAACATTTAATACTAAGATCATTTCACTCCTGGAGTGCTTAAAACAACACTGAACTCTGTTGTTCACACTTCTCTCTCTAACGTTCATTAAATAAAGTCAATATCTGACTCCTGATACCAAAAAGTATAATTAAAGTCCTTTTGTGTGAATAAAATTTTAATAGTCCTTAAGTCAGATGTTTTTCAAATCCTTGTAAGACAGACTGCCAAAAACTATCAGATCGACAGTGCAGGAAAATCACCCCGGGTATATTCGTTAAAATAACGAAGATGTAGTACGTTCTACAGTGTAGTCGGCATAAAAGTCGGTATCTCTGTGCCCATCGGCAGGCAAACGATTGCTGACCGTTTCTTTTATGCAGGCGTTTTCTTTTACTTCTGGTGGTGCCAAGATCCATGAAATCCCAAATATCGTCGTTGTCATTGTTTTCTTTTGGGGGCTGTTCTTTTTAGACTTTTCTCAAAAGACAGCAATCCCTCCACTGTCTTTAGTTTTTATATTCTGTGACAAATCACAACGAAAGGACGTTCTCGCTATTTCGGCATATTATAAAAGCAGGCTGGACCGAGCTAGACTCTGGACTTTGGACTCTGGACCGTCAACTAAAAAAATTTAATTTAAAAAAATTTTAAAAAGCAAAGAGCAAATTCCCTCTAAACTTGAGTTACTATAGATACGTCTCTGAGAATCCCATTGCAAGACAAGAAAACGAATGATTTGATTCAGACTTCCAAGAGGACCTTTCAGTTTTGAAGATTGGTTGATAGCGGAGCTCCGCGCGCGCGGAGCACCATAGTTAAGAAAATATTAGCCCTTCGATGCGAGACATTTTGGTTTTATATCCATGACGTCATCGAACGTCCGTACATACGTCCGTCCACCCATCCATGTATGCCAATGTGACCAGTATCATGATGATTTACATACATCTTTGATATTGGCATGGATTGGAAACGTATATCACGTGGGTAGATTTCCCATCGCCGATTGGTTGTTTCGTGCTTCAAGATGGCGTCTGAGGTTTCCATCATAGTGGAAATTTGTGACGAAAAGATGGCGAATATGTGGCGCAAGACAGCCAAAAATAGGGTTTGTTTTCCTTTATTTTGTCTTTTTTTCTTCGGTGTTAGTGGTAGTTAAGTTTTGACGGATATTTTTTCTCTTTGTTTGTTGGTTCACGCAGATGACGACCCTGCAAAGCCACAGTTAAACTTTCAAGGTAAGCGTTTGTTTCTGCTCATTGGTAGAATTTTTAGTTGTTTCTGAGAAAATCTAGTCCCAAAAAATGAGCTCACCAGAGCCATATTTGTTATGTTTGACCATAGGTAACCCAGGCTCACTGTGTGTGCCACATAGGTAAATATAGAGAACATATGAGGGGAAGTTTAGGTCTGAAAATTTGCTAGAAAATGGTACTAAAAATCGATGAAACTTACCATGTGGTGAGCTGTTGTTGTCTTTAATACGTACACGAAGTTTCGGGAAAAATGGTCCCCGTTCACCTTCCTTCATAGTATACTGACCAGGTAGGAGACGGAAGCCAGCGTAGGGACTCCGATCGACCCAAAACAAGCACGATTTTTTTCGTGAAAATCGAATCCAGTCGCTAAATGAACACGCCAGGCTCGTGGAACATGAATTTCTCTAAACCATGAATCCACTCAAGCATCTCCAGGTAGCAACGCGAAGCCATCAGACTCCGTAAAACTTGTAAGTTAACCTGCTAAAATGGTGGTCAGAAAGCGTTGTACCCGCGAAGTGTCCAATTCAAAATGGCACTGAACTCTGGACGCCTGGTGACGAGTATAATAAGTTCTGGAGGGAGAGGAGTCCCAAATTGCTAAAAACAAACACTCACTGAGCAATCTGGGACTCCCCTCCCTCCAGGGGGACATATATTCCCCTCGTCACCAGGCCTCCCGAGACTTCAACTCAAAAGTGGGTTAACAAGGCCTGGTGTGTGCTGTTAATGTAGATTTTGGATTTCTGAACAAGTTTTTGTTTTGTTTGCTTTTTTTATTTTTTATTTTTGAAAAAAGGGCTTTTCTGCTTATATGGAAAAAATACGTTTTCTCTCCCGTCCCCTTCTTATGCGTGATCTTCGCGGAAATTACATTCTGTTCCTCAATAAACCTGTAACAACCAATTATGGTCTTAGTTCTCTTTTTTCTTACGTATCAGCTAAGTTGCGGAATGCGCTACCTGATTTTATCCGTACCTATGAGTTTACTGGTTTTAAAAGAGAATCCAGGGCCGCATTTTGTACAGCGGCTTTTCTTTTTAATGAATATATCTTTAAATATTATGTATTTAGTAGGTATCCGTATATGCTGAGTATTTTAGCTGTAAATGTAATGTCTCGAAGATATTAGCTCCTGTAGTTATTGGGAAAAAGCTTATGACTGTATGTATGTTACCTTTAGGAGGGCGCATGCGCACACTTTGTAATCTGCGACTCCAGTGCTTACCATATGACAGATAAAATGACTTTTCTCTTGAATATATAAGCCATCTTATTCTTACGCTATATTGACAAGGGCGGTTTGGAGCTGTGTATAGTCGTGGGATTTGTCACATATGGTTTAGGGGCCGACATATCTCTCCCTCAATGCCGTACCGGGAGGCAAGGTCGGTAGCAGAAAGAAGCGAAGGGCCAACTGCATCCAAAAGCGATCCAACGCCCCAAAAACCCGGGATGACTCGTTTGGTACGACGCTCCAGCGCCGGTGTCTGGAGGTACTGCGTTTTTCTTTCTTGTTCAAATATTCCGTCAGTGCATGCGCATATGTTCTGGCTCCGCGATACCTAGCCTACCGAAAAAAATTAACATGTTGGTTTTTGTTTTGTTTTAGTTTTTTTTTTTTCGTACCAGCAACTGAAATTTCAGTTGATTTTATAGGCATAAACGAAACGTAAGAACCGTGCTTGTCTGGTCTTGTCTCAGACAGAGGCGAGAGATGGTTTCATGCAGACTGGGACGCCTAAAATGCTCTGTTGTAAACATGGCGGTTCACGAGTGAAGTTGTCTCTCTGGCCTTTCTGTGGACGAATTCCAGGACCTACTGACACAATCTGGGCAAGTTTTGAAAGCTAAAACCTTCAATCGATGCGTTATTTTGCTGGTAGGACTGGGTGCCCGACACTTATGAAAAAAACTGTGAAATGAGAAACGGGAGTCTTCCCTTGTCATGGAATGGCAGAATTACCCAGAATTCTTTTTGGGCATGAGCGAGGCAACTTAAGAAGCGCGAGACTGGCCCTCATCGAATGGCTGAAGCGCGACCAGAGGAAATGATTTCTAGCCAGATACTCAGGAAGAGGCCTGGTGTGTGCTGTTAACGTAGATTTTGGATTTCTGAACAAGTTTTTATCATAGAAAATTCGCGACAAAGTTGCGCTTTCGTTTCGCTGTAATTCTCGTGTCAAAGAAACGGTATAATAATGTAAATAAGAGAATAACGATATTTATATTTGCAGATTACCTGTCCTCTTACTACGAAAGTCAAGCTCGACATCTCTATGCAAGAAGCGCATTCAAAATTTCCTTGTATTACTTGATAAGGTCGGATAGCTTATAACCACTAAGCCACCCGGACTCCCACGGTTTGTTTTACAGAGTAGATTGGATAAGCTTCAAGAGAGGGCAAAGTATGGTACTACTAGCGATATAGAGCAATATCTCTTAGCAAAGGAGGGCTTGAGGCAGTTCGAACTTAAGGAGAAGCTATTAAAATACGAACAAAAGCGCAGTTTGTCGAAGAAGGTGAAAAGAGTACTCGTTTCTTTTTTTCTCTTGAGAAATGCCGTCGTTCAGCACAAAACATACGTTTTTTAACGAAGGATAACATGGATACCGTTACTGAAACTAGGGACTTGCTTGGGGAGGCCTTTTCGTTTTATAAACAGCTTTACACGGCGCAGCCTTGTGACGAAAAGGTACAAAGAGAATTCCTAGATAGAGCATACCCCGAACTTGTAGAAAATGCGCGAGACTCTTGTGAAGGAGATATTACAACTGGGGAGTTAAAAAGGGCTGTTGATGCAACGCAGAAAGATAAGTCGCCTGGTCTTGATGGCATTACCACCAATTTTTATAAGCATTTTTGGCACCTGTAAGGTGATTAATTAGTTCAAGTCTATAACCATGCGTTTCGGGTTGGCCGCCTTTCGGTGTCACAACGGCGAGGAGTAATTTCTTTATTATTCAAGAAGGGTGACCGTACTCAGCTGAAAAATTGGAGGCCCATCACTCTTCTAACGAGCGATTATAAGATTCTATCTAAAGCGCTTGCGAATAGGCTACATGAGGTGTTGCCGCTCATCATTCACTCAGACCAAACTGCCTCCATTAGGGGGAGAACAATCAATGACAATGCTCGATTATTACACGATCTAATGTTCTTTAGCCCAGTGGGATTAACATGGCCCTCACTTCCGCTCTTTGTCATCTTGCCAAGATAGCTCAGTTTGGGGAGAGCGTCAGACTGAAGATTCTGAAGGTCCCTGGTTCAAAGACGGAGGGCTCGAATGAGCTCTGATTAATCCCGGGTCTCGGGCAATAAATTTTGCTCATTTCCTCATCTTTCGGAATCTAAGTTTTTTAAAGTTTCCTTCAAAATTATCCCAAAGGAAATCGTCACAAGCGCAAATAGCCTGAGAACTCTATATCAATTGCTTCCTCTTTTCCAACGCATTGGACGGACAGCCTGTTCTTTAGCCCAGTGTGATTAACAAGGGCCCTCATTCCCTCTTCTTGTCATTTTGCCGAGATAGCTCAGTTTGGGAGAGCGTCAGACTGAAGATCTGAAGGTCCCTGCTTCAAAGACGGCGGGCTCGAATGAGCTCTGATTAATCCCGGGTCTCGGCAATAATATTTGCTCATTCCTCATCTTTCAGGATTTAAAAGTTTCCTTCAAATTATCTCAAGGAAATCGCCACAAGCGCAAATAGCCTGAGAACTCTCTATCAATCGCTTCCTCTTTTCCAACACATTGGACGGACAGCCTCTTCTTTAGCCAGTGTGTTTTAACATGGCCGTCATTTCCGCTCCTTGTCATCTTGCCGAGATAGCTCAGTTGGGAGAGCGTCAGACTGAAGATCTGAAGGACCCTGGTTCAAATACGGAGGGCTAGAATGAGCTCTGATTAATCCCGGGTCTCGGCAATAATTTTTGCCTCATTCCTCATCATCTATCGGGTTTCTGAAGTTTTCAAATTTGTCCTTCAAAAATATCCCAAAGGCAAATAGCTTGTGAAGTCTCTATCAATGGCTTCCTCTTTTCCAACACATTCGACGGACAGTCTCTTCTTTAGCCCAGTGTGGATTAACATGGCCACTCAATTTCCGCTCCTTGTCATCTTGCCGAGATAGCTGAGTTGGGAGAGCGTCAGACTGAAGATCTGAAGTCCCTGGTTCAAAGACCGATGGGTTCCAATGAGCTCTGATTAATCCCGGGTCTCGGCAATAATTTTTGCTTATTCCTCTCTTTCGGGATCTAAGTTTTTTAAGTTTCTTCAAAATTATATCCAACAAGCGCAAATAGCCTGGTCTCCAATTGCTTCCTCTTTTAACAACAACGCATTGGAACGGACAGCCTGTTTCTTTAGCGCCCCAGGTGATCTATCATTCCGCTTTTGTCCTTTTGCCTGGAGGGATAGTTCAGTTGGGAGAATACGGAGGGCTCGAATGAGCTCTGATTAATCCCGGGTCTCGGCAATAATTTTTGCTCATTCCTCATCTTTCGGGGTCTTAATTTAAAGTTTCCTTCAAAATTATCTCAAAGGAAATCGCCACTAGCGCAAATAGCTTGAGAACTCTCTATTAATCGCTTCCTCTTTTCCAACACATTAGACGGACAGCCTCTTCTTTAGCCCAGTATGATTAACATGGCCCTCATTTCCGCTCCTTGTCATCTTGCCGAGATAGCTCAGTTGGGAGAGCGTCACACTGAAGTTCTGAAGGACCCTGGTTCAAATACGGAGGGCTCGAATGAGCTCTAATTAATCCCGGGTCTCGGCAATAATTTTTGCTCATTCCTCATCTATCGGGTTCTGAAGTTTTTCAAATTTTCCTTCAAAAATATCCCAAAGGCAAATAGCTTGTGAAGTCTCTATCAATGGCTTCCTCTTTTCCAACACATTCGACGGACAGTCTCTTCTTTAGCCCAGTGTGATTAACATGGCCCTCAATTCCGCTCCTTGTCATCTTGCCGAGATAGCTAGCTGAGTTGGGGAGAGCGTCAGACTGAAGATCTGAAGGTCCCTGGTTTCAAATACGATGGGTCCAATGAGCTCTGATTAATCCCGGGTCTCGGCAATAATTTTTGCTTATTCCTCATCTTTCGGGATCTAAGTTTTTTAAAGTTTCCTTCAAAATTATCCAAAAGGAAATCGCCACAAGCGCAAATAGCCTGACAACTCTCTATCAATCGCTTCCTCTTTTTCAAACGCATTGGACGGACAGCCTGTTCTTTAGCCCACAGTGTGATTAAAATGGCCCTCATTTCCGCTCCTTGCCATCTTGCCGAGATAGCTCAGTTGGGAGAGCGTCAGACTGAAGATCTGAAGGTCCCTGTTTTAAAGACAGAGGGCTCGAATAAGCTGTGATTAATCCCGGGTCTCGGCAATATTTTTTGCTCATTCCTCATCTATCGGGTTCTGAGAGTTTTTCAAATTTTCCTTCAAAAAGATCCCAAGGCAATAGCTTGTGAAGTCTCTATCAATGGCTTCCTCATTTCAACACATTCGACGGGACAGTCTCTTCTTTAGCCTAGTGTGAATTAACATGGCCCTCATTTCCGCTCCTTGTCATCTTGCCGAGATAGACTGAGTTGGGAGAGCGTCAGACTGAAAGATCTGAAGGTCCTGGTTCAAAATACAGTGGGCTCGAATGAGCTCTGATTAATCCCGGGTCTCGGCAATAATTTTTGCACATTCCTCATCTATGGGGTTCTAAAATTTTTCAAATTTTCTTTAAAAATATCCCAAGCGCAAATAGCCTGAGAACTCTCTATCAATCACTTTCTCTTTTCCAACAGATTGGACGGACAGCCTCGTCTTTAGCCCAGTGTGATTAACATGGCCGTCATTTCCGCTCCTTGTCATCTTGCCGAGATAGCTCAGTTGGGAGAGCGTCAGACTGAAGATCTGAAGGTCCCTGGTTCAAAGACAGAGGGCTCGAATGAGCTCTGATCAATCCCGGTCTTGGCAATAATTTTTGCTCATTCCTCATCTTTTGGGATCTAAGTTTTTTAAAGTTTCCTTCAAAATTATCCCAAAGGAAATCGTACAAGCGCAAATAGCCTGAGAACTCTCTATCAATCGCTTCCTCTTTTCCAACGCATTCGACGGACCAGCCTGTTCTTTAGCCCAGTGAGATAAACAGGCCCTCTCATTTCCTCTTCTTGTCTTTTGCCGAGATAGCTCAGTTGGGAGAGCGTCAGACTGAAGATATAAAAGGTCCATAGTTCAAAGACAGAGGGCTCGAATGAGCTCAAATTAATCCCGGGTCTCGGCAATAATTTTTGCTAATTCCTCAACTTTAAGGTTCTGAAGTTTTTTCAAATTTTTTCTTTAAAAATATCCTAAAGGCAAATAGCTCGTGAAGTCTCTATCAATGGCTTCCTCTTTTCCAACACATTCGACGGACAGTCTCTTCTTTAGCCTAGTGTGATTAACATGGCCCTCATTTCCGCTCCTTGTCATCTTTCCGAGATAGCTCAGTTGGGAGAGCGTCAGACTGAAGATCTGAAGGTCCCTGGTTCAAATACGGGGGGCTCGAATGAGCTCTGATTCATCCCGGGTCTCGGCAATAATTTTTGCTCATTCCTCATCTTTCGGGATCTAAGTTTTTTAAAGGTTCGTTCAAAATTATCCCAAAGGAAATCGCCACAAGCGCAAATAGACTGACAACTCTCTATCAAGCGCTTCCTCTTTTCAAACGCATTGGACGGACAGCCTCTTCTTTAGCCAATTGTGATTTAAATGGCCTCATTTACGCTCCTTGTCATCTTGCCGAGATAGCTCAGTTGGGGAGAGCGTCAGACTGAAGATCTGAAGGTCCCTGGTTAAAATACGGGGGGCTCGAATGAGCTCTGATTCATCCCGGCTCTCGGCAATAATTTTTGCTCATTCCTCATCTTTCGGGATCTAAGTTTTTTAAGTTTCGTTCAAAATTATCCCAAAGGAAATCGCCACAAGCGCAAATAGCCTGACAACTCTCTATCAAGCGCTTCCTCTTTTTTCAAACGCATTGGACGGACAGCCTCTTCTTTAGCCCAGTGTGCATAAAATGGCCCTCATTTACGCTCCTTGTCATCTTGCCGAGATAGCTCAGTTGGGAGAGCGTCAGACTGAAGGTCTGAAGGTCCCTGGTTCAAAGACGCAGGGCTCGAATGAGCTCTGATTAATCCCGGGTCTCGGCAATAATTTTTGCTCATTCCTCATCTATCGGGTTCTGAAGTTTTTCAAATTTTCCTTCAAAAATATCCCAACCGCAAATAGCCTGAGAACTCTCTATCAATCGCTTTCTCTTTTCCAACAGATTGGACGGACAGCCTCTACTTTAGCCCAGTGTGATTAACACGGCCGTGATTTCCGCTCCCTGTCATCTTGCCGAGATAGCTCAGTTGGGAGAGCGTCAGACTGAAGATCTGAAGGTCCCTGGTTTAAATACGGAGAGCTCAAATGAGCTCTGATTAATCCCGGGTCTCGGCAATAATTTTTGCTCATTCCTCATCTATCGGGTTCTGAAGTTTTTAAAATTTTCGTTCAAAAATATCTCAAGAGCAAATAGCCTAAGAACTCTCTACATCGCTTTCTCTTTTCCAACAGATTGGACGGACAGCCTCTTCTTTAGCCCAGTGTGATTAACATGGCCGTCATTTCCGCTCCTAGTCATCTTGCCGAGATAGCTCAGTTGGGAGAGCGTCAGACTGAAGATCTGAAGGTCCCTGGTTCAAAGACAGAGGGCTCGAATGAGCTCTGATCAATCCCGGGTCTCGGCAATAATTTTTTGCTCATTCCTCATCTTTTGGGATCTAAGTTTTTTAAAGTTTCCTTCAAAATTATCCCAAAGGAAATCGTCACAAGCGCAAATACCCTGAGAACTCTCTATCAATCGCTTCCTCTTTTTTTCCACCGCATTCGACGGACAGCCTGTTCTTTAGCCCAGTGAGATAAACAGGCCCTCATTCCCTCTTCTTGTCATTTTGCCGAGATAGCTCAGTTGGGAGAGCGTCAGACTGAAGATAGTAAAGGTCCCTAGTTCAAAGACAGAGGGCTCGAATAAGCTCAGATTAATCCCGGGTCTCGGCAATAATTTTTGCTAATTCCTCAACTTTAGGTTCTGAATTTTTTCAAATTTCCTTTAAAAATATCCCAAAGGCAAATAGCTTGTGAAGTCTCTATCAATGGCTTCTCTTTTCCAACACTTTCGGACGGACAGTCTCCTCTTTTGCCCAGTGTGATTAACATCGCCCTCATTTCCGCTCCTTGTCATCTTGCCGAGATAGCTCAGTTGGGAGAGCGTCAGACTGAAGATCTGAAGGTCCCTGGTTCAAATACGGGGGGCTCGAATGAGCTGTGATTAATCCCGGGTCTCGGCAATAATTTTTGCTTATTCCTCATCTTTCGGGATCTAAGTTTTTTAAAGTTTCGTTCAAAATTATCCCAAAGGAAATCGCCACAAGCGCAAATAGCCTGACAACTCTCTATCAAGCGCTTCCTCTTTTCAAAACGCATTGGACGGACAGCCTCTTCTTTCGCCCAGTGTGCATAAAAATGGCCCTCATTTACGCTCCTTGTCATCTTGCCGAGATAGCTCAGTTGGGAGAGCGTCAGACTGAAGATAGTGAAGATCCTGGTTCAAAGACAGAGGGCTCGAATGAGCTCTGATTAATCCCGGGGTCTCGGCAATATTTTTTTGCTCATTCCTCATCTTTAAGGTTCTAAAGTTTTTCAATTTTTCCTTCAAAATATCCCAAAGGCAAATAGCTTGTGAAGTCTCTATCAATCGTTTTCTCTTTTCAAACGCATTGGACGGACAGCCTCTTCTTTAGCCCAGTGTGATTAAAATGGCCCTCATTTCCGCTCCTTGTCATCTTGCCGAGATAGCTCAGTTGGGGAGAGCGTCAGACTGAAGATCTGAAGGTCCCTGGTTCAAAGACGGAGGGCTCGAATGAGCTCTGATTAATCCCGGGTCTCGGCAATAATTTTTGCTCATTCCCTCATCTATCGGGTTCTAAAGTTTTTCAAATTTTCCTTCAAAAATATCCCAAGCGCAAATAGCCTTAGAACTCTCTATCAATCGCTTTCTATCTTCCAACAGATTGGACGGACAGCCTCTTCTTTAGCCCAGTGTGATTAACATGGCCGTCATTTCCGCTCCTTGTCATCTTGCCGAGATAGCTCAGTTGGGGAGCGTCAGACTGAAGATCTGAAGGTCCCTGGTTCAAAGACGGAGGGCTCGAATGAGCTCTGATTAATCCCGGGTCTCGGCAATAATTTTTGCTCATTCCTCATCTATCGGGTTCTGAAGTTTTTCAAATTTTCCTTCAAAAATATCCCAAGCGCAAATAGCCTGAGAACTCTCTATCAATCGTTTTGTTTTTTTCCAACACATTGGACGGACAGCCTCTTCTTTAGCCCAGTGTGATTAACATAGCCGTCTTTTCCGCTCCTTGTCATCTTGCCGAGATAGCTCAGTTGGGAGAGCGTCAGACTGAAGATCTGAAGGTCCCTGGTTCAAATACGGAGGGCTCGAATGAGCTCTGATTAATCCCGGGTCTCGGCAACAATTTTTGCCCATTCGTCATCTTTCGGGTTCTGAAGTTTTTCAAATTTTCCTTCAAAAATATCCCAAAGGCAAAAAGCTTGTGAAGTCTCTATCAATGGCTTCCTCATTTCCAACACATTCGACGGACAGTCTCTTCTTTAGCCTAGTGTTATTAAGATGGCCGTCATTTGCGCTCCTTGTCATCTTGCCGAGATTGCTCAGTTGGGAGAGGGTCTGCCTGAAGATCTGAAGGTCCCTGGTTCAAATACGGAGGGCTCGAATGAGCTCTGATTAATCCCGGGTCTCGGCAATAATTTTTGCTCATTCCTCATCTATCGGGTTCTGAAGTTTTTCAATTTTTCCTTCAAAAATATCCCAAGCGCAAATAGCCTGAGAACTCTCTATCAATCGCTTTCTCTTTTCCAACAGATTCGACGGACAGCCTCTTCTTTAGCCCTGTGTGATTAACATGGCCGTCATTTCCGCTCCTTGTCATCTTGCCGAAAAAGCTCAGTTGGGAGAGCGTCAGACTGAAGATCTAAAGATCCCTGGTTCAAAGACAGAGGGCTCGAATGAGCTCTGATTAATCCCGGGTCTCGGCAATAATTTTTTGCTCATTCCTCATCTATCGGGTTCTGAAGTTTTTCAAATTTTCCTTAAAAAATATCCCAAGAGCAAATAGCCTAAGAACTCTCTATCAATCGCTTTTCTCTTTTCCAACAGATTGGACGGACAGCCTCTTCTTTAGCCCAGTGTGATTAACATGGCCGTCATTTCCCGCTCCTTGTCATCTTGCCGAGATAGCTCAGTTGGGAGAGCGTCAGACTGAAGATCTGAAGGGTCCCTGGTTCAAAGACGGAGGGCTCGAATGAGCTCTGATTAATCCCGGGTCTCGGCAATAATTTTTGCTCATTCCTCATCTATCGGGTTCTGAAGTTTTTCAAATTTTTCTTCAAAAATATCCCAAAAGCAAAAAGCTTGTGAAGTCTCTATCAATGGCTTCCTCATTTCCAACACATTCGACGGACAGTCTCTTCTTTAGCCTAGTGTGATTAACATGGCCGTCCTTTGCGCTCCTTTTCATTTTGCCGAGATAGCTCAGTCGGGAGAAGGTAAGACTGAAGATCTAAAGGTTCCTGGTTCAAGTACGGAGGGCTCGAATGAGCTCTGATTAATCCCGGATCTCGGCAATAATTTTTGCTCATTCCTCATCTTTCGGGGTCTTAATTTTTTCAAATTTTTCTTCAAAAATATCCCAAGAGCAAATAGCCTAAGAACTCTCTATCAATCGCTTTCTCTTTTCCAACAGATTGGACGGACAGCCTCTTCTTTAGCCCAGTGTGATTAACATGGCCGTCATTTCCGCTCCTTGTCATCTTGCCGAGATAGCTCAGTTGGGAGAGCGTCAGACTGAAGATCTGAAGGTCCCTGGTTCAAAGACAGAGGGCTCGAATGAGCTCTGATTAATCCCGGGTCTCGGCAATAATTTTTGTTAATTTCTCATCTTTAAGGTTCTGAAGTTTTTTAAAGTTTCCTTCAAATTTATCCCAAAGAAAATCGCCACAAGCGCAAATAGCCTGAGAACTCTCTATCAATCGCTTCCTCTTTTTGCAACGCATTCGACGGACAGTCTCTTCTTTAGCCCAGTGTGATTAACATGGCCCTCATTTCCGCTCCTTGTCATCTTGCCGAAATAGCTCAGTTGGGGAGAGCGTCAGACTGAAGATCTGAAGGTCCCTGGTTCAAAATACGGAGGGCTCGAATGAGCTCTGATTAATCCCGGGTCTCGGCAATAATTTTTGCTCATTCCTCATCTATCGGGTTCTGAAGTTTTTCAAATTTTCCTTCAAAATATCCCAAAGGTAAATAGCTTGGGAAGTCTCTATCAATGGCTTCCTCTTTTCCAACGCATTGGACGGACAGCCTCTTCTTTAGCCCAGTGTGATTAACATGGCCCTCATTTCCAGTCCTTGTTATCTTGCCGAGATAGCTCAGTTGGGAGAGCGTCAGACTGAAGATCTGAAGGGACCCTGGTTTCAAATACGGAAGGCTCGAATGAGCTCTGATTAATCCCGGGTCTCGGCAATTATTTTTGCTCATTCCTCATCTATCGGGTTCTGAAGGTTTTCAAATTTTCCTTCAAAAATATCCCAAAGGCAAATAGCTTGGGAAGTCTCTATCAATGGCTTCCTCTTTTCCAACGCATTCGACGGACAGTCTCTTCTTTAGCCTAGTGTGATTAACATGGCCGTCATTTCCGCTACTTGTCATCTTGCCTATATAGCAGAGTTGGGAGAGCGTCATACTGGAGATCTGAAGTGCCCTGGTGCAAAGTCGGAGGACTCGAATGAGCTCTAATTGATCCCGGGTCTCGGCAATAATTTTTGCTCTTTCCTCATCTTTCGGGATCTAAGTTTTTTAAACTTTCCTTCAAAATCATCCCAAAGGAAATCGCCACAAGCGCAAATAGCCTGAGAACTCTCTATCAATCGCTTCCTCTTTTCCAACGCATTGGACTTACAGCAATTTCTTTAGCCCAGTGTGATTAACATGGCCCTCATTTCCGCTCTACTTTATCTTGCCGAGATAGCTCAGTTGGGAATGCGTCAGACTGGTTCAAATACGGAGGGCTCGAATGGTGCAGAGTCAGAAGAGAAATATTGCACAATACCATACGTTAGCGGGACCTCCGAACCCATAAATAGAGTTTTGGACAATCATGGTATCAAAGTGACTTTTAAACCCAACAAGACAATTGGCCAGATATTTCCAAAGCCGAAAGACGAAATGGGCAAAGAAGAAATTCGAGATCTCGTGTATGACATTCCCTGCGCAGTTTGTAGCAAGAATTACGTCGGAGAAACGCAAAGAAACTTTACAACTAGAAAAGGCGAGCATCAAAAGGCCGTCGCACTGCTACAAAAAGAAAAATCAGCACTTGCGGACCACGTTATAAAAACAAATCATGACATCGCTTGGAATGAGGCCACTATTCTTAGAACTAACAATAACTGGCGACAAAGGAAAATTCTTGAGGCTTGGGAAATAAACTGTGCTAAAGACCCCCTCAACCGAGACGATGGAGCACTACTCCTCAAGGAGTACTTGCATTTGACTATTGCAGAAAAGAAAAAATGACACTAACTTTAGAATTTTTAATTAGCGCTTTGGTTTATATCTTAGCTTTCGTGTAAATTTTATCTTTCACTTCCCCTGATGAAGGTTGTTGAATACAACCGAAACGTCCGACAACGTATTATTGTACATAATTTATATTTCAAACACCGGAGTAACATATATTTATATATTTTTTATTTGCCAATGGATCCACCTGGTGACAAACCCAGTTTTAATAGCTTATGACTGTATGTATGTTACCTTTAGGAGGGCGCATGCGTACACTTTGTAATCTGCGACTCCAGTGCTTACCATATGACAGATAAAATGACTTTTCTCTTGAATATATAAGCCATCTAATTCTTACGCTATATTGACAAGGGCGGTTTGGAGCTGTGAGTAGGAGTTGGATCTGTCTCATGTGGTTTAGGGGCCGACATATCTCTCCCTCAATGCCGTACCGGGAGGCAAGGTCGGTAGCAGAAAGCAGCGAAGGGCCAACTGCGTCCAAAAGCGATCGCACGGGCCGAAATCCCGGGATGACTCGTTTGGTACGACGCTCCAGCGCCGGTGTCTGGAGGTACTGCGTTTTTCTTTCTTGTTCAAACATTCCGTCAGCGCATGCACAAATGTTCTGGCTCTTCGATACCTAGCCTACCAAAAAAAATTAACATGCTGGGGTTTTTTTGTTTATTATTATTTTTTTTTTTGCACCAGCAATTGACCTTTCAGTTGATTTTCAAGGCATAAACGAAACGTAAGAACCGTGCGTGTCTGGTCTTGTCTCAGACAGAGGCGAGAGATGATTTCACGCAGACTGGGACGCCCAAAATGCTTTGTTGTAAACATGGCGGTTCACGAGTGAAGTTGTCTCTCTGGCCTTTCTGTGGACGAATTCCAGGACCTACTGACACAATCTGGGCAAGTTTTGAAAGCTAAAACCTTCAATCGATGCGTTATTTTGCTGGTAGGACTGGGTGGCCCAACACTTATGAAAAAAACTATGAAATGAGAAACGGGAGTCTTCCCTTGTCTTGGAATGGCAGAATTACCCAGAATTCTTTTTGGGCATGAGCGATGGAGTAGGCCTGGTGTGTGCTGTTAACGTAGATTTTGGATTTCTGAACAAGTTTTTATCATAGAAAAGTCGCGACGAAGTTGCGCTTTCATTTCGCTGTAATTCTCGTGTCAAAGAAACGGTATAATAATGTAAATAAGAGAAGAACGATATTTATATTTGCAGATTACCTGTCCTCTTACTACGAAAGTCAAGCTCGACATCTCTATGCAATAAGCGCATTTAAAATTTCCTCATATCGCTTGATAAAAGGAAGTGTTTTTGTTTTGTTTTGTCTTATATGGAAAAGTACGTTTTCTCTCCCGTCCCCTTCTTATGCGTGATCTTCGCGGAAATTACATTCTGTTCCTCAATAAACCTGGAACAACCAGTTATGGTTTTAGTTCTCTTTCTTCTTACGTATCATCTAAGTTGCGGAATGCGCTACCTGATTTTATCCGTACCTATGAGTTTGCTGGTTTTAAAAGAGAATCCAGGGCCGCATTTTGTATAACGGCTTTTCTTTTTAATGAATATATCTTGAAATATTATGTATTTAGTAGGTATCTGTATATGCTATGTATTTTAGCTGTAAATGTAATGTCTCGAAGATATTAGCTCCTGTAGTTATTGGGAAAAAGCTTATGACTGTATGTATGTTACCTTTAGGAGGGCGCATGCGT
Source organism: Montipora capricornis (assembly GCF_036669925.1). Taxonomy (NCBI): domain Eukaryota; kingdom Metazoa; phylum Cnidaria; class Anthozoa; order Scleractinia; family Acroporidae; genus Montipora; species Montipora capricornis. Next base: position 42,631,377 of record NC_090886.1, read on the forward strand.
ACACTTTGTACACTTTGACATTTCTCTCCTTCGATGCCGTACTGGGAGGAAGGTCAGTTTCACAGCGTTTTGTGTTTTCCCGTGTTATGTGTTTTCCCGAACAGTGAGCACTGGCGCTGTGGGTTCCCCGGTATCCGAAAGCGGCGAAGGGCCAACTGCGTCCAAAAGCGATCGCGCGGGCCAAAATCCCGGAATGAGTCGTTTGTGGCGCGACGTCCGGAGGTACTATGTTTTTCTCTCTTGTTTAAACATTTGCTCGTAGGACTGGGTGGCTCGTCACTTATTATAAAAAATCTATAAACTGAGTATCGGGGGTCTTCCCTTGCCATGGAATGGGAGAATTACTCGGAATTCGTTTTGGGCATTTATTAACGAGACAACTTGAGAAGCACGAGACTTGTCCTCATCAAATGGCTGAAGCGCTGCCGGAGGAAAAAAAAGCGAGAAGAAGATTTCTAGCCAGATAGTGAGGAGTAGCCCTGCTGTTAATGTATAGATTTTCGATTTCTGAACAAGTTTTTTTTACAGAAAATTCGCGACAAATTAGTGTTTTTTCGCTGTTATCCTCATAGCAAAAAACTGGTCTTTCGTGTTTTCTTGTCAAAGGATGGTATAATGTGAAGGAAATCGGGATTCATCTTCCGAATTTTATAGTGTGATGGCTGTCATGCCAGTCAGTCGGTACTCTGAACACACTATCATAACGTTTTGTCCTAAGTTTAAGTAGAAGCAAATATTGAAAGTAGTATCGGTATTTTCGAAACATAGATGCGATATTGCATGGTACGTAAAGGATTAAAGTTAAACCTGAATTTACTGGAAATTTAAACCGTAGTTTATTAATTGATCAAAGTAGGTTTCTAATTTTTGACATAGAGTGTTGTTTTTCTTTACCTTAAGTTTCATTGATTGTTAAGCTTTTTTGACAGGCAAACTCAACCTTCGAGTTAGTATTAAGAGCACAGGCAGCCCAAGTTCTAGGAATGTTTATCTGACCTTTGTAATTTCACGTTGTAAAAATTTGAGTGTCACGATCAGTTACCCAATGGCGTAAATTGTAAGGTTTGTATGGGAACCTAAATCGAACAAAAATGCCTTACCTTGTGGGAGGCACGGTGGCCTCATGGTTAGAGTGCTCGACTCCGGATCGAGTGGTCTGGGTTCGGGTCCTGGCCGGGGACATTGGGTTGTGTTCTCGGGAAAGACACTTTACTCTCATGGTGCCTCTCTCCACCCAGGTGTATAAATGGGTACCGGCGAAATGCTGGGGGCAACCCTGCGATGGACTAGCATCCCATCCGGGAGGAAGTACAAATACTCCTAGTCGCCTCATGCTAAGGAAATCGGAGATAAGCGCCAGCCTGATGGGCCTTTTGGCTCGTAAGCGGAGACTTTTGTTTTCTTTATGCTTAAAGCCCCGGGTCAACGGCTTCGACATTTGCTTCAATATCTGTTTGATTTTGTTGAAGGATGTTGAACGATGATGATTGCTGCGGTGAGCAAACCGTTTTAACACGTCATCAACATTTGATTCAAAAAGTTTCACGAGAGGCCCGATATTCATTCCCAGGTTGTTACTACGTACCTTTTACCATGAATACAGACACATGGATACGTCATTGAGAGGTCGATTAGTGCGCACGCGCATACCCAGCAATGTTAACAGAGGCGGGCAAACGGCCTCAACTTCATTCGACGTTCGCGATAACAAAAGAATTGTTAGGGCCGATTTACACGGTACGACTTTGTCGTATGCGACAACGGCTTACGACAAGCCCACGACATGATTTACGATTGTTGTGTACGTCAGAAAAAATTTCGTAGCATTTTAAAACATGTTTAAAACGCTGCGACAATCGTAAGTCATGTCGTAGGCCTGTCGTGAGGTTGTCGCATGCGACAAAATCGTATCGTGTAAATCGGCCGTTACAGCGCCAAGTTATCAGTCACATGCGCCTCTCAACGACATTTTTACATATTTCGAAACTAAAATTTAGGTGCACGTCAATCACATGTTTCCATGACAATAGTCCTGTTCTCTTGGCGGCAGTTGAATTCGTCATGGGAACATCTAATTGACGTCCACCTAAATTTTACCCAGTTTCGAAATATGAAAAAATGTCGTTGAGGTGCGCGTGTGACTGATAACCGCTATAAATATTTGTTGAAGCAAAGTTTAAACGCTCTTAAACTCATTTAACTTTGATTCAATACGTTTCGAAACGGTTTCAACATCGCTGTTCATCAAAATCGAACAGATGTTGAAGCGATTGTTGAAGCGTTTTGCCCGGGTTTTATAAATACAGTGAAAACCCGCATATAAGAACCTAGAATTTTCGAGGTCAGGCTGAACAGGTTCTTATATTTTAGGCGGTAGTTTTTCTCAATTCAGGCTGATTAGGTTATTCATAGGTTCTTATTTTTCAGAGGTTGTCCTAGTGTAACCATTGGCAGAAATATATTGTACTACCAAATACGAAATGTCTCAGCACTTGTATTTTCAACAACAAGAATGCTTGCCTTGTTTGCTGAACAATAACATACACAATAACGTTTTGTCACACAATGAAAAGTTGCAGAATTTTGACCATCAAAAATTGGAGTGTTTTTTTTGTTTAAGAACCAATTTTTCATTGTTAGGCTAAACATGCTCTTATATTTTTGAATATTTAAATGCCAAATTTCAGCCTTTAGGTTCTTAATCCTTTGATTACGATCTGGCCAAATGCGTCCAGGTAGATACATCGTCTCTTGTACCCCTTGTGACGTCATCACGTTTAACGGTCAAAAACAGCTTTGTCCACTAACTTATGCAGAGAGAAGAGATCTTTCAAACTATACCAGAATGAGCACACTACTTCTCGAAATTTCGCTTTCTGCGCATGCCCGAACTTTGCAAGCGTTTGTTTTGCCCCTGCATTAAAAGGCCGCGGAGTATACAACCTGTAAACGGGTTTTTCCTGAGATTTAGCTCTAAAACAGCGCGACAGCGACCAAAAAACCCCTCGACTAGCTTGAAAACGTGTTTTTCGGCCAAGTCTTTGGTAGCCAAAGGGTTAAGGACGTTCGCGCCAAAATCTTCCTACGGCGAAATTTTTCTACATTTCTCGCCTAGAGTTAGGTCATAAAGTACTTACACCAAAAATGAAAAAAAAATTGGGGTCACCGACTTTGTTTCGGAGAAAATGGCAGTGAAAAAATGCCAAAATAAAGAGAAATCGGTCATAATAGCGAGATGTGGCCTCATCTGCTCATCCATCGAAAATCATAAAAATAAACTGCTAGAGTGAAGGTTTCCGTGCATAGGTTTTTAGGAGTGGGATTTTTAGATAATTAGATGCCGCTAGAGATCTAAGCTCTATCCGTTGCAACCACTACCATTCTTGAACAAGTGCTTAGGCTTAAACAGTGTATATCAGTGCTATAAACCCACAAATGGTCAACTTTGCGACCATTGGAACGTTTTGCTCCGTTGATTTTGGCTTGGGTGACGCGCTCTCTCAACAAAATTCCCGGAATTCGATGGCACGAGGAAAGAAAATGTTAAAAAAAGAAAAGGTAACTTCTTACCGTGGGAATTTCTTTATTTCATCATATTTTGTAGATAGTAAGTAAAGTAAGTGATTCATGATTAAAAAAATAGGGGTCACCGATGATCTAAACAAGTAAAATCGATGTGATTTTGCAAAGCTCTTGGAAAATTTCGTTTGTCACGTTTTTGCGTGACCTGTCGGGGAAGGACTGGAACCCAAGAGAGGATCGATCATTGAAGGGATAAAAGGTTTTTACCCACCCCCCCCCCCCCTAAAAAACTCTCTAGAGCACAGCAACGAAGTTTTAAGCAGGCGTCATCTTTATTCATTTGGTTAATGTTTTGTATAATATCTCTCCATTGCCGTCATGGTAATCTTCTGGAGTGTGGTATTTGTGAAATTTAATCGCTGGTTGTTTCCACGCAGGTCCGCACTATTCAAGCAGACGAGGACGAAAATGCTGCTTCATTTTCACGAAAGTAAAGGAAAAGAACTTCAAAAACATGCATTCATTTTGAAGTTAAGTTCGTAGGTTAATAAAAACATTAAAAAGAAAAAAACAGCCCCATTAAATTTAGGCAACGGTTCGTCCACGACTTTCAAGTCAAACTTTCAGCCACTACTCGATCAGTTACCTTTTCCAGAGCTTTTCCATCCTCCCGCTCATTTCTCATAACTTTTCATGATAATTCGGAAATTCTTTTGCCGGCCTGGAATTTCCTCCCCAGCGTTTTTGTCGCCATGTTATTTTAACTAATGCTTGAAAAATATTTATGAAAGTCAAGTAGACTGGTGCAAGACTGATAAAACAACGCAAATATCAGTCGTGCAGTAGTCTACTTGACCTTCATATTTTTTAATCAATTTTGACTGATCACGATCTTCTCTGATCCAACGCTGTGCAAGACTTAACGTTTATGGTTTTTGCAAAGGTTTTAAAACCTCAACTTCACTAATGCCCGAAGTAATGAGTGACATATTACTGTCGCATTACCTGCACAGTAACGTTGCGGACAAACAATTAGCGCGAACGTCCAATCTCGACCCCAGAGCTCTTTTGCGCATGACTACCAGGAAGAGAAGAGCTCTGGGAAGCTCTGGGGAACCCTGACACCAACTACACTTGTGATTGCTTTACCACTGGAACAATGGAAGCGCGTGTAATTGGCCAATTTAAATACGCGCAAAAATTGAACTTACATTGCGGAAAGCCTTACGGGAGGCACGATTAGCGAGGAAATGGAGGAAGAAGAAAATAGTGGCGCTGCCATGAGCAAAATTTCGTAAAAGCAGTGTAAAGCGTCGCTTAAAACGTGTCGTTGCTGTAATTCTACTCTAGAAAAGATCTTCGACAGAATAGACTTGTTCGGGAAAACAGCCAAAAAGAGAGTCTTGTTGAGGACACTACTAACCTGAATACCCAAGAAAGAAAACCCCTTGAAACAAAGGGAAACCACGCAAAAAAAAGTAAGCCAAAAAGTTTCGCAATCCAAAAGCACACTAAATAATATTTAGAGCCGAAAAACTATTAAGGACCCCTTAAACAACTTGCTTAAAAGGCAGAAACACACCAAAATATTATCGAAACACACAAGAAAACCAAGAAGGACACACGAAAGATGTACTAAATGAAGAACCAAACAAAACAAAAAGCGGGCTCAAAGAGCCCTGGAAGCGAGAAAAAAGAACCAAAAGAGACTCGGCTTACCGCAGAATGCGGAGAATTAGTCCCCGGGAGGGTCACCGAAAAAAATGGAAAACGAAAAAGAACAAAGGAAACCACAAGAAACTCTTACCACACTCCACAAAAGACCACACTTCAAATATGAAAAAATTATGTCCGGGCCACACTCCAAAAATAGATGTCTCCCAGCGAAAACCGAGGACTCCTGTACAGGGTTTGACTTATATAGCCAAACCCGCATTTAGGGTTTGTCTTTTATGTTTAAGGCAAATGGCTGGCCCCCCGGTAGGGTGAGTGCAATGGCCGCCAGACATAACGACAAATCTGTCAAACACAATGGTTCACTTCAAACGGGGGTGCACCAACACGCCAACTTCGCCGGGAAATCGAACCCCGCCCCTACCAACAATTAACAAAAGACAAACAGACAAACGAAGAATTGCATCTAGGAGACGCCTCGCCTGACTCACACTCCCAAATGACAATTCGACAAAACGACAAAAAAAGACTCAAAAACAACTGGACAAACCAAAACAAGCACGACCCAGCACAAGGGCGAAGAGTGACCAATAAAAGGCCACCCATCAACAGACTCACCCAACGCCAAGACGTTGGTTCACCCCAGAAAAACGGCCAGGGCACGCAAACGCAACACAAAACGAGAACGTAAATATGAACAACCAAGGCATCATTTTGTAGCGAAGCCACCACACCACGAGCGCCCCACTGACGAACAAAATAACGACGACGACGGTCAGACCGGAAATGACGGAAAAACAAAGGGAGATTAAACCGGACCCGAGACTTCACACGCTCCATAACATCACCAGCCGAGGGACGAACACCCCTGAAACCCCGAGAAACCAAAAAGCGCATGACGAACCAAGATAGAAGGACAAAGAGAAGAAGCCAAGAACATAAGAGATTGAAGCCACAACAAAACACTGACAGCCAGAGGACAGTGAAAGAACAAATGTGAAAGAGACTCGACAGGAGCAGAACAAAAACAAGCAGTAGATAGAGCATACCCAAAACCAGCAAGCCTCTCGGCCGTGTAAAGGACCCCGTGAGAAATTTTCCAACATAAATGAATAACGGGACGATCCAAATCAAAAAAGAAAAGCTGACGCCAAGTACAAGACCAATAGAGAGAACTAAACAAAGGATAGAATTTCTCCTCACAATGAGGAGAAACAGCATTTTCAGACAAAAGAAACAAATAAGCAGACTTCGTAGACATAGCAGAAGCAGGACAATCAATACCCAAACCAATACCCAAAGAAGACGCAGTAAGGGATCCTTTACACGCCCGCCAATCAGTCAACAGAGAACGATAGAACAGAGGCAAAGAATCCGGCGAAAAACAAAGCGGAGCAGAAAAAACGAGATGCGGAGGAGTGGCAAGCAGGGAAGAAAACCAAAAACCCACGACACAGACCCAAGAAGACGGAGAAGAAACAAAACGACGAACCCACTGAACATGAAGAGCCATAACCTTACACTGAAAATCCACAACAGAAAACCCACCCAAACAAGAAGGCTGAACCACAACACCACGAGCGACCAAGTCCTGCTTACCGCTCTAGAAAAAAATTAAAAATTAAGGTATTTAATTCCACACTGACCCACCGGGGAACATGGATAGAGAGGCCACGTACCACACACGGGAAAGGGCCAAGGCATTGATGACGAGAGCCCTGCCCTTATAAGATAACGAACGCTGACGCCAGGCCTCGAATTAACCTCCTCAAGATTGCCCGGACCTAGAAAACCCCCCAACACCTTTACCTTCAGCGACGACCAAGTAATGTTAACCGGTGAGTCAGTGCGCCCATTCCAGCAACCCAACCACAAACCTTCGCATTTAGTATAATTAAGTTTAGCCCTAGACCCCCTCTCATACAAAGAATAAACATCAAAGACAGCCAAAATACCAGGAACAGAAAAAACCGCCAGCGCAGTGTCATCAGCATAGGCAGAAACAACAGGCAAAGAAGACGAAGAACCAGGAAGAGACAAATCAGAAATTAAACCACTAGAACGAATATTACAGGCAAGAAACTCTGCAACTAAAACATAAAGGAGGGGGGACAGGGGATATCCCTGCCTCACCCCATGAGATAACTTAAAAGAATTTGAAATATAACCATTAACATTAACACTACTACTCACATTATTGTAAAATAAATTAACTCACCCAACAAAGGACTGCCCAAAACCCATAGCATATAAGGTAGAACGAAGAAACGTCCAATCAACACTGTCAAATGCCTTTTCTTGATCAAGCGAAAGAAGAGCAACAGGAGCACCAGAAGAAGAACAGAAATCAACAACATCACGAAGAAAAGCAACATTTTCACCAATAAAACGGCCAGGAACACCACAAGACTGATCCTTATCGACAACCAAATGAATAACCTTAAGAAGACGAGCAGCAATAGAACGAGAAGCAATTTTGTAATCGACATTCAACAGGGAGATTGGACGCCAGTTTTTGGGATCAAGACGATGCCCTTTCTTAAACGATAAAGTAATGATAACTCGGCGCTGAGAGTGAGACAAAGAGCCTAAACCAAAAGCAGAATTCAAAACACAAACTAAATCAAAACCCAAAACATGCCAAAATTTTAAATAGAATTTCATGGGAAGGCCATCACAACCAGGAGCTTTACCACGGGCCATGCCCTGAAGAGCCGCAAAACACTCCTCCTGGCTGAGAAGACCTTCGCACACCTCACTAACATCAAAAGGAAGAACCGAAGAAATGTTAGAAAGAAGCTCAGCACGAGCATTAGAGTCACAAGGAGCAGCAGAGAAAAGATCCGAATAGAAAGAACGAAAAACATCACACAACCCATCCTTATCCGTAACCAAAGTACCATCACTAGCTCTCAGTGCCGAGATATTACGGTCAGTGCCGTTTTTCTTTTCGAGCCGGAAGAAGTAAGCAGAGGAGGACTCACCCTCCTCCCCCCACCTCGACCGGGCACGAACTTGAGCACCACGGGCAACCTCAACATCCATAGAACGAAGACGAGACAGAGTAAAGAGGTACACAGGAAGAAAGGAAAGACGACCAGAATCAATATGACTTTTAAGATGAGCGGCAAGACTAGACAAAAAAAAAACGTTCAACTACTTTACATTTACCACGATCTTTACAATAATTAATACTTATACGCTTAATATGGGCTTTGCCGCTGTCCCACCACTTAGTGATGGAAGGAAAAGAGGACTGACGAGACTGCCAATAAGACCAAAAAGATGAGATGAGGTCGATATACTCGGCCTCATCCAGAACAGAAAGATTGAGCTTCCACAACCCCGGACCCGGAGGAACGGAGCTGGAAAGCGCCCATGAGAAAGAAATAGCACAATGGTCAGAAAAAGGACACGGCAGAATGTCTACAGAAGACACATAAGGCACCCAAGCAAACGGACAACCGATGAGGTCAATGCGAGATGCAAGGGCCCCATCGGGCCGGAACCAGGTGAAAGCAGAATTATTTGGGTGCCTTTCACGCTAAATATCCACCACACAACAATCCGAAAACATAGCCGACAACAAAACAGAACTTTCACGAGAGACATCAAAAGGACAAGACCCACGGCGATCCCGAACACGGTCCAGGACCGTGTTGAAATCGCCGCACAAAAGAGTGGGAACAGCAGGATCAATAGAGTCAACACAGCGAACCAAAAAAGCGTCACGATCTGGATTACGGTTAGGAGCATAGATAGAAGCAACCCGAAAAACAGAACCACGAAGAGTCAAACTCAACCAAAACAAAACGACCATCAAACTCGCA